>NW_027112775.1:374218-405430 GCF_000696795.3 Halyomorpha halys
TATATATATATATATTTTTTTTAATTTATTTATTTGGTTCTACAGATCTTGTAGATCTCTGGCTGTCCGAACCAGCCTTCTCTCTGCCTGCCTATCTTGGGCTACTGTCTTCCAGTTTGCTGTATGCAGCTCTTTCGCATCTTTTTTTATTCTGTTTATCCATCTGGTTTTTGCCTCCCATGTGGTATTTTGCCAACTATACTGACATTCATTTTTGTGTAGAGGCGTTCTGATTGGTTGCTTTGAGCCATATGTCCCGACCATCTTAACCTCCTTGCCTTCATATCATGAGATATTTGCTGACAGTTTCTACAAGCAGTTCACTGTTTGTTCTTCTCCTCCATGTGTTAGGATTCTTAACCGAGATCGCTCCTGTAATTGTACAGAGGAATTTCCCTTCAAACCTTTGATTCTGCTTCCTAGGGTACCTCGTAGAGCCCAGGTTCTGCAGCCGTATATCAGAGCTGGCTTTATGATTGGCATTGTACACCCTTAGTTTCAGATTTTTCAGGATTTCAGTATTCTTGAGAAGAAAGCTTTGTTCATGCTTATTATATGCTGGTCTATCTCAGTCTCCTGATCATTTAATGATGCTATTGTGGAGCTGAGGTATTTGAAACTTTCTATTTTCGGAAACAATTTGCCATCAACGTAGACCATATCGTTATGGTAGTTTTTTGGCTTACAATCATATATTTTGTTTTATCCTTATTTACTAGCTGCTTCTCTAATTAGAGTCTTTGCGAGTCTTGTTGTGTCATCTTGGTTACTTCCTAGGACCGCAATGTCATCCGTGTTTGCAAGGACTTTATATTTCATTCTGGCATGCACCCCACCATTTTCGTGTGATGTTCTTATAATCACTTTTTCTAAGGCTAAATTGAACAGTATTGGTGAATATATCTTCTTGTCTCAGACCAGTTCTGACTTCAAAGGCTACAGACAGATCAGGCTTTTGTTTCACGCCTCTGGGATTCTTTCTTCCTCCCATTTGTTTGGAATTAGTTCCAATAGCTTGGTTCTAAGAGGTTTTCCACCACCATTGAACAGTTCCGATGGTATGCTGTCTTTCCCAGGGTCCTTCCTTCTTTTAAGTCAGTAGATAGCTATTTCCACATCAAGAATATCTGTTTTTTTCCACCTCTAGTGGGTTGAGGTCCTCAGTGTGATCCATTTCCTCGTTGTTTATGGGCTTTCCTTGATTTAGAGGTTCCTGGAAATGTTCTTCCAGATGTTTATTATTTTGTCTCAGAGTGCCATCTTTTCCTTGCATTCCTTCCTCGCTCTATAGCCTATCCTTTCTTTTCTGATGTCTGCATATAACTCACATATATTTCCAGCCTGCCAGTTATCCTCAGTAGCTAGCAATCTTTCTTTGGGTAATTCTCTTATATTTGTTAGTGATATATATCACATACAAACCAAAAATGACATGAAAGTTAAATTAATGGATTAAATAAGTTACAACAATTTGTCAGATAATTATTTATAAGCTCAAAACTATTTCTAAAAATAAAAATAAAAATTATAAACCCTATGGAAATCACTGTTCTACAAGGAACCTAACATTAAAACCTGATCTTTGTAACTCCATATTGCCAGAAACACTATCTTTAGATAATAGGAAGACAAAGTAAAGGTACTACAGACATAGGAGAACAATACTTTCTAAATTAATTTAAAGTTCACATAAAAAAATAAAGGGTTATGATATATGTTGAATGCCAGTGAATGATAATTTATTAATAGTGAATCTATATTGGAGGAAATATTTTTGGTCAACAATCAACTAGGGAGAACACTGAGAGAAGCTTCAGACAATAATACATGCAACAATCAGGAATTTTATTAATAACTATTTTCTTACAGATGTGATTTTAATTTGAGCTGAAGAACATTTTCTTCCACTCCACTTTGTCCATGAAATACAGAAAGAGAGACAAGTTAAGAAATGATTAGAGATATTAAAAAAAAGAAAAGGATAATTCAAAACTTATGGTAATTACAACAACCTATATAAAAAGCAACATTTTTAAGCTTAGGCATAGTAGGGAAGGTAAGACTAGGTGAATTAAAAAATATACTTTATGTTGCTAGCAATCATGGTTCATAAACATAGTAAACTAAAGTTTTTCAATCTTTAAAATTTTTTTGAAATGATTACTTGTAACAGATAATGTAAACCACAAATAAAATGTTTTAGCTCTATTTTTATAAATTCAGAATGATATCAATAAAAGAAGTATAGAATAAATTATTCTGAAAAGATAATGTACACATTTTTATTTATTAATTTAAAAAAAGAGATATAAAGCTAATGAATATTGGAATCTTTGTTCAAAAATAAAAGATTTTAAAAGTATTATTTAAGTTTTAAATTAAATTTTAAAAGGCACAACTACAAGTCAGAAAATCAGTAAAACCTAAGAACACTAGATAAAAATGATTAAACAACTTTAGATGACTAAGTGTTAATGATGATTAAGTGAAGGAAACTTTAGATGACACAGAACATGACCTACACCCAGTAAATAAAAACAATGTAATATCGTAGGGTAATTGAAATAACCATGATAAATTCTTGGACTGGATAAACAACAAACCAATGGAAAGGTAATAACAGACAAATATCAGAGAGGCATACCAATTCCTGCCAAAAGGAATGTATAAGTCTGGTCTAGTAGATTAAGGTTTTTGTAGGGTTCAGTAACGGATGAAATGTAACCAAAGATTGATGGAGCTATCAATCTTGAACCACCAGGTTTGATCCATATTATGAATGGAAATACGCAATAATTAATTGAAAAATATATTTAATTTTTTTTTTCAAAATTTTAAAACAATGATTAATGGAAAAATAAATCAAAATTAATGTAAAAAAAAAGTAAGACATATCATATTAGTGAATTATGAAGCATAAAAAAGAGTTAATTCATTTGAATGAGTAAGTAATTTAACTTCTTTGCTTACTAGGACTTGTCTGAGACGTGGTAAACATAAGTAAGTCAACTGAATCAAACATAAACAAGTTGTACCAAAGACATGTAGTACTGACCGAGTCATAGATCAACAAGATGTGGTGGGGCGTCCATGCCAAATTGTCGTCGTTCATGGTATGTGCTATTCAAAGTTAAATTGTAAGGCAAGGGGTTAAATCTGATTTCTGGTCTATCTCTACATACGTGTACACTTATGCAGTAAAAAGTAAAACAAAATATATAACATAGCACCAATAACCAATAATTTTGTAGTTTTCAAAGTCCTTGATAATTCATTATAGAAAATGAATGAACAAAAATAACTGTTACTGCAACTTACACAAAAGCAAAATGCAATGAATTGAAACATAAAGTTTATTTTTTTTATAATTTATTTATTGTTATTTACAACTGTATAAAAATATATACAAGTAAATTTTCTGAAGGTGATACAATGACATGATACAAACATGTGGAGAATCTACCCATTGATAGCACTCCAACATTATAAAGTTAACTTTCCTTAAGTAAAGTAATATTGTCAAACAAAATAAAACTTATTTTTAGGCTATTTTAACATCCTGAGAAACCAGAAAGTGATTCTTAATCAACATATACAAGGTAAATTCAACTGTTAAGTTATTTTGAATACTTGACCTGTTCAACCATCCTACTAATCTTTGTAACTATCCTTGTCCATATAATTTAGAATCACTTTTAATCCCACTATTAATTATAATAGTGTTTGAGAGTTAAAAGTAGCTCAAAAATTATAAGAGTACAGAGAGATTATAAGAGATTACATGGAATGTATTGGTAATTGACCATTTATGGAGAGAAGAAAACAAATTCATATTCTTGCTAAGCTTCAAAAACACTTTTTTGTTAAAAACACAAGTTGTTATATAATTAGAAAAGTATTACAAATTGACAAAATTGTTTCAAGTCCAACAAAAAAATATATATATATTTCTATGTCTGAATTATAAACTCAAATAAATTATTTAAATCAAAATTAGCTGTTTTAAAAATTTCTATTTTTTAAAATAATATCCTTTTTTTATTATTCAAGTTATACTTCATTACTAAGAAACTATGATTAATAGATAATAATAATATAAACAATTCTAAAGAAAAAAAAAGAAAGAAAAATTACTGTTTTACCAAAATATTTGTGTTAGTTTACATAGAAATAATACTGCAATTTTCAAATTTGAATTAAGTAAATTTAATGAGCTGTGATAGATAAATAATATATATATTATTTATTATAATAAATAAATTTATTATAACATAAATAACTTAAATTGTCCAAGTTATAAAATCATTATCAAAAAATATTATATTACAATAATTAAACTAACCTGGCACTCGCCAACCTAGAATGTTCTTTACTCTTCATAGCAATGGAGGCATTGGTATGTCGGCACATCATATAAATTGCCATACTTAAAAAGACTAGATTAGCCTAGAAACAAGTAAAAATATATTATTTGATAAAACAGGTAAAAATGACTTTTAAAATATGCTATTACAAAATTAAGTAAAAATATTAAAACAAGTATTATACTGATCTGGATCAATCATTTTTTAAATTTTTTTAGCTTTATGTTACTCATAACTGTAACATTACTCATACCTGAGACAGGTAGTAGAAATTAAAATATGCATGTTAAAACATTGACTGCTGACGACGAGATAACTCATTTCTATTTTGCCAAGGACACTAAGTAAAAATATATTTCACAATATACATGAATTTCATTGAAGCTGATAAATATAATAGGTAAAAATTAAAAACTAAGAGATGACTAATAGTCGACAGTCAGCGCCTTAAAAAACGATGAAAAATTAATACTCAAAGTTGTAATTTTTCAAAGTAACAGATAAATTAAAACAACTTTAATATAATAAATAATTTTTAACATCTAAATTAACTACATATATGCAAACTTTACTAGCTTTAATAAAATGTTACAAATATTGCACAATGTCAAGATTTAATTATTTAAATGAATTGTAACACATATTTTGAAATAGGATTTACAGACCCATTATCCATGATTAAAAATGTTATACTAAGAGAAATATATATAGTGTGTTAACAAATAACATGTTAGTGAATTGAAAATTATGAAATATAGGAAAAATAAAGGAATAACTAACACCACATACTATCAATTGCAAATAAAAATTTATATACTTACAAGTATCACAGTTATCACAGGGCCAACAAAGCTAAATATGAAGAAGTTGTCCGCACGGAGCCAGCAGTATCGGTCAGTGCCATAGCTAAAAGGGTCAATAAGACAGGAAACAGAGACAATAATAAATGGGGTACCATAAGCAAAGGAGTAGTACCATCTAATTCTTGATTTTTCTGCTTCAAATACTTCTATTAACATCACATATAGTTGAAAACCTAAAATTTGAAAAATAATATTAGAAAAAAAAGAGTTATTTTCATAACTTAAATTTTAATCTTCGACCAACACTAACAATTACTATGAGAAAAAGATGGTATAAAATAAATGGGTATTGTGATTTTTTTAAATTATATACTTTTGTTATTGTCTTTTTCCTAAAGAATACTTTGCACTCATGTTACAGGGAAATTTTTCATACACTAATTTCCTCAAAAAAAACTAACGTTATTATGAATATTTGCCCTGCCTAATAAAAAAACATTCTATGGGTGTTTAACATGATAAATAGAAGAACAATATTTAAAATTAGCAGGAAGGGGTAAAAAAATTGGCCAAACACCCACAGTGATGACTAACTACTTTTTGCAGTGCTACTGAGGCAACTCCCATTAACAATAGAAAAGTTTATAAGATAAATGATTTTGTTCCAGAACATTAGTCTGAAAAAATTCCCTGTAACATGAGGACAAAATATCAGAAAGTATAACTTAATCCTTGAAAAAGCCAGAATAACTGAAATGAGAACCCAGAGAAAAGGCAGAAAAATTACTAATTTATATTGCTATTACAATTTATTTCACCCCTACAAAAATAAGTAAACTAAAGAATTTTACAGACTCTTACCTTCAAGGAACATCCATGCAAATGCACAAAGAAAAAAGAAATGCAATAATCCTGCTACGATTCCACAAACAATCGCTTGATCTGTCTGACCTATTCCAGCTAAGAACAGTACTTCTGCTACTAACAGGCATATGCAGAGATTTTTATGAATTGTAGTCCGATCAGACTGTAAATTAAAAAAATCATTATATATATTAGTAAAAGATAAATGAAATAATTATTAATCTACAATAAGCTATAAATTATATAGTTTACAATTTGATAGTTTGTATATTGGTAATATAAAACTAAAAAATATCATATGTCAATTTTGAAATATTTTTTAGGTCTGTGTTCTAAAATATTATAACAATTGAGTCTAAATAATTAGAGATGGATGAAACTGAAAGTACTTTGGAAGAGAAAAATCCGAAGTTTATAGAATGCTTTTTGAGGAAAGTGGGAGATTAACTTAAACTAGCGGACAATCAGAAAAGGAATACCGATACAGATTAGAAGGCAGAGCTTATAACGGCTGGAATCAAATTGGACCTAGCATGATGTGAATAAGAAACTTGCACATTTCATCCATTTTGAAGATAGCTTAGCATTAGTCCTGAATGTACATGCGATGAGAACATTTTGGCTCTGTTTAGGGAAATGATAAAGATGGAGATTAAAAAGAAGCAAAAGAGCTGACAATTTGTCCTTGTATCGACAGCATGCATCATTTGTTACTAAAATCGGACTTTGGTGTTTACAGAGTTATTTTCTGCTCTAGAAGCACTTGACAAAGGTTACATCTACAGAAAATAGCCAATTTATTTTTTAAAAAATGAAATTTAATGTTTTATTTTGCTAACTGTATTATTTGTATGTTCATATATATATCCATACAATTTTCTATTCATTTTGTTATTTCAATTTTTTTTTATTTTGACTCATGATTATTGGACGTATTGAGAGTTCATATCTAACCCTCGGATCTTTTTTTTCTAGCTCTTATCATCGCTTTTAACTTAAGCATTTTTAAACAATTAGTACAAAGTAATTAGATCTCCATCAGTTTAAGCTAACAAAAATATTTCAACGTATTTTACTTCATATGTAATATTTGTAAAAATTTCATAGTACATAGGTATGTACGTATGTACTATACTCCTCAAATATTATGAATATTTTAGATATAGATTCAAGTAGTGCAAAAATAAAACATTTTTCAAGAACTTTAATTTTTATAAATTGTAACTTTTGTTACTGTTATTAAAAATATATCTTAAGTAAATTTTGGTTAGGAACACTAACAGCACAAAAAGTTTTACCATATTATATTATTTTTCTAAAAGGAAAAATTATATTTGGTGTTTTTTTTTACACTATCTTTTGGGGTGAAAAAAATATACAAGTATGAGTAAAAATGAGACATTGTGTTTTCAGGTGTGTAGTTAAATTCCTTTAAGCTGTGGTAGTATAAAAAAAGTTAGTGTAAAAATGAGATCCCATTTCTAAGATTATTTTATTCATTTAAGACCATAACAATAAACTAATAATAAGTTGTTATAAAACTAAACCTCATATTTCACTAGAACATTGGAAAAGTAACATAAATTAAGAACTTTCTTCTAAATCATTTGACATTTAGTTTATATTAAATCAATCATAATTAATACCAATGACCAGTTCTACAGAAATCCTGGCAGTTCCACCACTTATTGTTGAGGCAGGTAGTTTTATTATATCTTTCAAAACTCATACATACCCACCAAGAATTTTAAAGTCACAATTGTACCTTAGAAGCCATGTCAAATTTTTTTATTATTATTTTATTATGCTGTCTCAAATTTACCCCACTGAATTAGCATTTATTCACTCCTTGGCAGTTTATACTATACTGGTTCAATTAGGCACAAAATAGGCAGCATAATCTGTTTTTAGAAATGACTGCTGATAACAAAATTCAACCACTTGATTTTAAAAGTGGTTGGTGCATAAATTATCAAAGCACTAATAACAAATATTACTTTTTTAATATTATATACATTTATCTTTAACAATATTTATATATTATAAGCCATCGAGGAACCTAATAATATTATGTTTGGTAGAAAATGCATGACTCTCATTTTTACCTCAAGGTTTTTGTCTCATTTTAGCATCATTACACTCTATATGTGTCTTTTTAATTGACAAAAAATATTTACTCTGAATGGATAGCATTTTAATATTCAAGCAACTAACTAAAATCTATAATTTTTTAGATTACAAGAAAAAAAAGTGTTATATAATAATAAATCAGTCTAAATAACATAAAATTGATTAATTGTAAAAATAAAACATTATATGAAATAAGCCAAGTTGAAAAATTATAGAACTACAAGTGAAAAAGTAAATAGCATTAGTTAATTTTCTTCTAAACATACCTTTAAGCCACGGAACAATTGGAATGTTATAATTGCCAAAACTAGACAGATCACTGATACAATACAGCCGATGTATGTTATTATCTGTAAAGCCATTTCATGTGCAGGAGGTAAATAAGTAGCTTGAACATCCATTAAAATAGCAAAATTGGTAAGATGGTCACACACACAAATAGTATGTGTTACATTTGTGAAATCAACCCTACAGCCTTCTTCTGACCAAGAGCTGAAAAATAAATATAAAATGGTCAGAAACCATTAGAAGCACCAATGAAAAACTGAATAAGAAATAATATCTATAAATATAAAAAGGGAACCTAAAATACAAAACTGACTTTTATTAATGGAAACAGAATTTTTTTGTCATTAAAAGTGAACCAATATTTGGAAGAAGAAAGAGTATAAAATGATTCATTTTGTTAAACATTAATTTAATTATAACAATATCAAAATGTAATAATTAAGATTGTAAAGTTAAAATAGATAACCGAATCTGAATAGAGAGTCTGCAATTATAATTCATTTGAAATGATTAAGCAGGCAGGTGAAGGACAGGCAAAAAATTCTCTCCCATTACTCTATCTTACCTTAACTATTCAAAAGAAATGACAGTTTTTTAAGAATTAAAAAAAAATGTTCTCATTCCATTAATGTTCAATATGGAAAAAAAACAAAAGACTTCTGAAGAAAAGATTCTTCTGAAAGAATTTTTTATTATTATTTTATATAATGACCTTTAAATTGTAAAATTTTAAGATCACAGATAGATGGATATTTAGACAAATAAAGTTCTCCTATGTCAATGGTGATCTGGTAATGAGTGGTACTATTCACACAGGTTTGAGAAGGACCTGACCTTCATCCATATTATTATTCCAGGTATTTAAAAAAAAAAGTAATTAGAGACTCACTATTTAAATTTTATTTATGTTTATTCATTTTATAATATTAAATAATGAAAGAAAATACATAGAATTGTAATAATTTGTTTAAAATATGAATCGTGAACTGAACTTGGTGTATCTCTACACGAACACTTAATTTGATTCTCTTCCAATGAATGAAAGAACATTTAATTTTCTTCCATAGTTAAAATTAAAGATATTTTCACGTCAGAAGGCCAAAACATGCTTTTGAAGTACTTGGAAAAAAAATATTAATGATTTGTTTCACAAAAAAAATATACATATCTGTAATTAGGACCAAATCTTATTTACATTAATCCAATCTATAAGAAGAAAACAAATATCCTGGCTATTATTTTTAATTTGAATATACCATGAAAATTGGATTTAAGGTGTTAATGAATAAATAAACTAACCTCATTGTGTAATCCCAAAATACACAAGTGGGATTGGTTACATTTTCCGTACGAATATGCCTAAGGCATATTGTCACAGGATGAGATAACTGAATGTGTCTCCCTTTGCCAAGTGATGCAGAAATCACTTTACTATTGACTATCCTCGAAACATTAGCATGGGATAAAGGCTGTAAAATATCTTCCAAATGGTCAAAAGCAATATAGACTAATCTCAAGAAGTTTCCTTCACTGTTGTCTAAAAGAGCCTTCTTTTCAAGTCTCAGCCAATTATCCCCGCCATTTGATTCTACAGCTTCACCATATTCAGTTGTGGTAGAACTGCTACTACTGAATTCTTCAGTATCAACATTAGCAGTTTTAACTACACGTATTTCTAGAACTGGAAATAATAAAAATAAACAAATATTAAAAAGTAAATAACTAATTTAATATTAAAGAGTAAAAACTATTAAAGTATTTATTTTTATTTTTTTTTATGTACAGGTATATTCTCTTAAAATAGGTTTATTGAAAACTATAACTTAAATATTTATCAGGAAACTAAAAGAAATAAAATTAACATACATATATTTTTCTCTCTATGGGGTACTGTTTTTTCTCTGACAACAGTGTCAGCAAGAAGAAAGGAATTTTCTTCAATTCCTACAAGAAGAGATGTAGCCACACGCATCTGTTCTTTATGAGTTAAATCACGCCATGAAGGTAGCTTAGCTGGATCTAGTAAGTTGCTACCAGTTCTAACTACTCCATGCAATAGTTCAGTTACAATAGCTTCTCTTTGTCGTGCATCAGGAAATGTTTGAATATCAACAGACATTTTGTTAGCCATTTTCTTAATTATTTGAGTTGTAGTCATCATGTCACCACCATAAAGTGTTTTACTATCTGTTACCTGAATATGACAAAAGAAAATATAAAAAAGGTTTTATATTGGTAGTAAAAAATGTATTATATAATATTTAGGTTTCACAAGACAACACAAATACGTCAATATTAATTCAGTTATTTCAATTATATATATCGTATTATTTAAAAATATTTTGTAAATGGGAACTAAATGTACCGATTTTATAATTAAAATAAGGATATAAGTATGCTATACCAATTCATCCTCTAACAGCCTTTTCTTTATGTCACTAATTATATCAACATTGATTAAAACTGTTGTAATCCTAACTAAATATAAAAATAACCAAAATAAAATCAATATGTTTATTTTCAATTTATTCTAACTAAATTAATTAGTATTGCTGATATCTCAATATGTTATACCTTTTATAAGTATATTATCATTAAAAGTAGATTAATTATACTCTTCAAAGACAAGAACCCCTGCTTTGTAAGGTCTAGATCACATAGAACAAGGACCAGTTAAGGGATTTTTTTATCTCTTCAGGAGCAAGTTCATTTCAGATTTTCAATAGTAAATGACTCGTTAAATTTGAAAAAAAAAATGACACAAAAATGTTATTGTTTACTATTATATTAGTATATCAACTCTCTGAACAAAGATTTGAATATATAATTCAGAGAATCTTTCCTCTAAGAAAGCACTTAAAATCATAGAATATCACCTGTAGTGAACATAATACCATTAATACAGTAAGTACTAACACAATTGACAGTTACAATAGTGATATAATTAGTAAATAGTCTTTGTTCATCAATAAAAATGAACAAACACAACTTAAAGGATGAACTTGGAATTAATCTTCATTTTTAATTTCCAAATTAATCAGTACTTATTAGTAAAAACTAACCACGGCCAATGTTAGGGATACAAACATACTTTATAAAAAAAAGTGCATTATTCTGAAAAATATATATCTTAACTTAAAAATAATGGAAAAGCAGTGTATGGAATAATTTTGAAACCATGATTGTTATTATTTTTTTTTAATGCAGTTTTCACAAAAATATGATATATATTTGGTGATTATGAGTTATTAAATACCAAACATGATATAAAATAACATTAAGGTCCCAATAGGTACAGAAATAAATCAAGATTTTCAATTAAATATTCATTAGTTCAACTTGAGTTGAATATTTACCTCTGATAAATCATTAACAATACTGATTATGGCATCTCCTTCTGCAATTCTGGTATCAAGACTCGTAAGCCAAAGTGAGCGACATTCACTGAGATCAGGTGTAGGAGATGCTCTACGAGGCGGTGGACCAGGAAGACAGCGCCATCTTGCTAACCCTGAAGCTCCACCAGGACAAGGTTGAACACTGAACTCACTTACTTTAGTCCAGTTCCATGTGAGCCCACGGGCAACTGCAGGTGGACACATTTCAGAATCTTCCACTATAGTTCCTCCTGTAAAATAATTTTTAAAAAATTGTTTCAATCAAATAAATTAAGATTTCATTAGTATATCTAGGAACATTACTAAAGAATTAATTAACATAATCAGTTTACCATTAATATTTAAAAGAACGCTAACTATATAAATTGAAGTGAAATCTAAACACATAAAATTAATATAAGTTGATATCTTGACAATTTGAATTATAAAGTAATGGGAAAAACAAAAGAATCAACTAAAGGTAATACTTGCATTAACACAACACTTTGATCAAGATTTATTACATTAATTTGTGACTTCCTATATTTCAATATTTTTCATTTCCATTTCACTGTTACTTGCAAAATGACATAAACAATTAAATTTAAAAAATAAATTTAACTGTTCCATAGTTTAAAAACAAAATACATTACTTACCCGTCCCAGTATAAGGATAGGATGTAGAAGTTGGAGATGGAAGTATCTGTGCAGTTGTAGAAGAATGAGTTGTGACACTGTCTATGCCATCTTCTGGAAATGTTTTTATGGTGGTAGTTGTAGTAGTAGTCGTGGTAGTGGTTGTAGTTGTAGTTGCAACTGTTGTTGCTTTGCTGGTTGTTGATGTAGTGATTTGAGGGGCAGGAAGAGTAGGAACTGGAGGCCTTATTGTTGCTGCTTTTGCAGTACTCCAGACACTTGGTTGCGATGTCATCAGCCATGGAGGGCTCGGTCTGCTCGTTGTAGTTGTCAAAGCAGCTATGAATATACAAAACGTATTGTTAAATATATGTAAGTATATATATTGTATGTATATTATGTGAAATTAGTTTCAAATAAATTTCAAATCAAATAAATAATTCTTGGTATTCTACCAACTAACCAACCAAAGAAATTTTTATTTCTTCATTGCCAAACATCTGTAAGCAAATAACATAAAATCTACTGCTATAGGCAAGAACCTTCAGGAAAACCAATGTTGACAAACTAGGTTTAAGTAAAATACAATCCCAAATGTGTTTGGCTTTAACCAAAGTTTAATTGTTACCAAGATAAATTAAAAATTGCATATGGTATCATCAAAAACAGTTGTTTTATGAATATTTTCATTTTTTTTTTAACTTCAACGCATTATTTATACAATCATTCAAGTTTGTGAACATTCATGACTACATGCATTAATTTTATTAAGGTTTATAAATGTAATGATAAACCATTTAAAATAATACTCAATATTCCAAAAATGCAGTTTATTTCTATATCAAAGGCATTTTAAAATAATATATTGCTGAAGCTTGAAATTGAAATAATTTTGGTTACTGAATTTCTTTCCTTTTGTTATATATAAAAAACAGACTCAAATGATGGGCTAGAAGCACACCAAAAACAATTGAAGAATATTTAGAAGCTGGAAAATGTGTGGAAGAAAAGATAAAAGGCACTTTTTTGCCTGAAGAATACTGAAGAATTGGAATAGTCAAGAAAAAATAAAAAAACTACTATGTCCTAGAAAGTATGGATGAAGATGAAGAGAAATGGAATGAAGCAAACCATAGTTGTAAAAGATGAATAAATACATTTTTAAAGATCTGCACGATTATGATTAGAGGAAATATAAAGCATATTTCTTTCATTGCTTACACCCTCATTTAAAAGCATATCACATATTTGATGAACTTTGAACCCCAAATTCAATGGATATAAATGAAACTAGTGACCAGCTTAAAGAATAGCAAACTGCCCTCAGCATGGATTTACTCTCAAATATATCAGAGGTGAAATCATCAAAGATATAAAGAGTTCAGAGTGTAGATTTGGAATGAGATCATTGTTTTGCTACTCAGTGCATAAAGCAATTAAAGTATAACTCTGCATAAAACTGCATACCAAGTCTTCTCCATTGCTTTATAACAGATTATTACCTCATATGGATATAAAGCTGAGGGATTATTAAGTTGGCAATAGATTTGAATCCTTAGGTGACAAAAATTTCAGAAAAATGAATGTGGCCACAGAGTATATTGCCCAATGATTGATTGAAACTTATGAAGAGAACTTGTCTGTGTCATGTAGCCAATGGAGATCATCCTTTACTACAATATGAAGAAACTTAAGGGGTGTTTCATTTTATTCAATATATAAATTGCCTCCTAAAATAATTCTAGAAATATTGGAAAATAAAAAGAAGTTGGATAAAATGCATGGTGAGATGATTAAAAATAAAATTGTACTGCTACAACCCATAAAGGGTCAGGGGTGCAGTACTTTGTAAGGAAGTACTATTACTAGATCAATGGTTGTGCAAGAAGGTATTTGGTCAAAATAATGCTTGACCACCAGATTTTTACCTAATGAAGAGCACCTACTTAGGCTGGGTGGACACCAGAGGGTTCCTGAACCCATAGGGATGATTCACAGCTACAGAGAAACATAAAATAATTACCTGCCACAGCCAGATTTCAACTCTGGTTCTTGGAGTTAGCACAGTGCCTTACCACTGAGCTACTCACTCTGTGGTAATTGGCCTCTGTACTTCTGGGCTGGGCTTATTGCCTGCACAAACTAGGGACTTTAGATACATGAAAGTATTTACACTTTCAAATGTGTAACTTCCAAACGTAAATGAGTGTAGGTTACCGTTGGGGGTTGGCAAGCTTATATTTGGTATTCACCAGGTTGATATGTAGACCCATTATTTGTCCTGCAGCCTCTATTCCTAAAAAGGCCCTTTTCAAGTCCCTCTGTGATCTGGCTACAATATCTATATCAGAGACAGTGAAAATCATGAAAAAGATGGAACTTGAAGACTAAGAATGTTAATGATTTTCTCTAGTGATTTATTATTTAACCTATAGATACCAGGAAATTACAAAAATAATTTTTTATATAAGAAAAAAAGTTTTATAGGGAGGTCCAGGGTGCCTGCAAGAAGAAGGACATAGACTGGAGCCAGAGAAGAGAGCTGGTCCAAGTAAGAGATGCTTGGTTCAGACCCAATAAGTGAGCTCCTCACACTATGATGCATTGGAGAGGTTGAAAAATATTATTATTTTTTCCTTCTTTAGTAATTATTTAGTTTAAACACAGTTGACTATATTTATGTATTTGAGAAATATGCCACATATGCATATATTTGTAAACCATTAAGTAAATAAAAAGACACACCGAAAAGATCATATTTAACCAAAGGGGTGGGGAAGAACTTGACAGCTAATAATCTATAAATGTGATAAAAAAAAAAAAAAAAAGACAATTATATCGAGATTACAGTATAAAAAAGTTCTACTTACGAGGTACACATTGGTAATGAGCTTCTAAATACTTCAAAGTTCCCGCACATGGTTCACCAAATAAAGAAGTGCTAGCTAAAATGCTACAATTTTGTTGTTGACTGCATCTACAAAAAAGAAATTAAAACAGTTAAATGACTGAAATAAAATATAATTTCAATAAAAAAATAGAAGCAGTAAAGATAATTTACCTTGCATGTAAAACACGCAGAGATTTTGGTGACATACAATTAACACTCCATTCTGTATTTCCATGGTCATTACAAATTGTAATGGAAAAACGTCCGTAATTAGCTCTAATTAAGTTGATAAGTTCTCCCTCCTTACATTCAATTCGCAAAGTCTTACCCTCACAGGCATATGCCGTATCATAACGAGGTTGTTCTAAAAAAAAAAAAAAAAAAGAAAAATATTTAATACATTAATACAAGACTATAAAAAGTTTAACAATGATTTAAGAAAATTAATGTATATTAAACTTTCCCATTGCATCTAAAAATTTAAGAAAAAAATAAGTTAAATGGAAAAAAGGTAAGATGGTAAATCAAAGATTAACAATAATTAAACAAGCAGGATTAAAATAAAACTTGTTAGAAAAGGTATTATTAAATTTGATAAATACGATACTTATAAATAAGGCAAATAAAAGTACTAAATAGTAGTTACCTTGATTTTTTGCAAGTGTCTTCTTGGTTGAAAGGCATAGAAGGAATAATATCAGTTGGCTACGTAACATAGCTCCTCTTCCTAGAGAAACAAACAAAATAAAATTGAATTATTTTAACATTTTTTGTAGTGATACTTAAAAGAATATCAGGAATGAGATATATAGAGGAAAATTTATATTTATAGAAAAAAAAATCATTATTGTTCTGATTGGAATAACTAGAATATTTCAATAAGATACTTAATCAATTTCATACTAATCAAAGAAATGTGGGTAATCATATTGGGACCCAACAAGTAACTAATTTCATTTAATTGTTATTGCAACTTTAGATTGGTTCTTGCAAATCAAAACAAAAATTATTATTGAAAGACAAATCAGCATGGTGTTCAATTAAAGTCATTAGTTATTTAATTTGAATCGACAAAATTTTAAGATAATGCATATCTCTCTAATGGTAATCAATTAACATTAATGAAGCAATTTAAGATCAGCAGTAAAACACACTTAATCTGATTTAACTGAAATTACTTTTAGAATATAAGAGGCAGTGTCACTAAATTTCTGAGTTTATAGGGCCTTTTGATAGGCCAGGAAGTTTTAATAAATTACTAATAACTCATAATTTTAATTTGGGACCTATTATTTTCCATTCAAATAGATTTAAGTAATGAGGTGATAAAAACAGATGTAATTCTAATAAATATAGCATAAAGAGGAACTTTTCATAATAATTATAGTTTTTTCAAATCCTATCAAGCATTATAGTATTTTAGCATTATCAAGTACATCTGAATATACAATAAATGTTAGAATCCTTAAAATTATTTAGTGTTTAAAACTTGGCAGTAATTACTAACTTTTTCCATATAAAAAACAAAAAAAATGTATTTATATAGTTTAAAATAAAATAAATTAACTGTAGAGATCTGTTCTAAATTTATAATTGGCCTAAATTAAAATGACATTGTAAGTCTACATCACTAAGTGGTTCCTTCAATAGCCATATGTCATCCTTTATAGTCACATATTAAATAAGTTTCAGTTGTGAAGCCTGAAGTTTATAACAATCATAAATCATATTACTTGAGGCCAGTTTTAGAAGAGATTTCTAGTAGGAAAGCTCAATTGATTTACAATAAAAGAACCATCATAATGTAAAAAAAAAGAAACAAATGCTATTTTCAAATAATACAATATCTGTATATAAATACTATCACTGATGGCAGCTAAAGCATGAAAATTTTGACTAAAGATCTAATTTTGGAATGAAGTTTTTAATGTCAAAAGGTAAGGATATGGTAAAGACACAACCAAAAAATTCCAAATTTGAGATACTTAAAATGAAGAAATGTATAATGCTAAAGAATAGTAATTATAAAACAACAATAAAAATCACAGTAGATACTTACAATGAGTCAAATGAAGAGTTGAGATCCACTAAACATAACGTTGCTGAAGTACTTGCAACACTTGGTTCTAAAAAAAAAAAATAATAACTTGGTTAATTAAGCATAAATAAGTAATCAAATAGATATAAAAATTTATAAAATACAGTAAAAAAAACAAAAAAAACATACAGTATTAGTTAATTAATTTTAATGATACTTTAAGAATCCAGATTGTATTATTTCCCAATATGAGATTTTAAAATTCTTAAAATATAAATTATTATTATTATGATACTATAAAATAAAAGCTTATTGTTGACCTTAACGTTGGAAGTTATATTATTTTATCACAGTATATATACAAATAATTCTATTAGACTTTTTTCTAGCTTGGAAGTCACATGACTGATTTTTTTATGGCATTATAAAAGGATACAAATATTTACCAGTTATAACTTGGGATTGTATTTATTTTTTATCTTCAGATATACCCAGATATTTTTACGAGGAACAAAAAGTCATTAAAATAGGATACAGCAGTGGAAAAATTGAAGAGATAATGCTGTCGAAGAGTTGGAAGGATTATTCATCCGGAGGGAAATGATCAGGACTTTCATTTGATTGGAGTTAAATCATTTCATTTAAGCTACCCCTCACCGACTCTGTTTTTTTTTTATCAGGATTGATGCATGGAATGCCAATTTGATCACCTGTTGGAAGTGTATACTCAGCTAGAATTAACTCTTCTTGCAAGCCGTATTTATTTTTCCATTTGAAATCTGCTAAACTGTAATAATGAGTTTATAAATACTTAACTTCAATAAATAAAATATAAAGTTTGATCCAATTTTATCATTTAAAATATGATGGAATGTTTTTTTAAATCATGTTAGGGTAAAATATTTTTTTAAATAATGCAATAAACAATAAGGAAGGTTTTTGATAACTTATATTAACACCAAACACTTTTTCTCTATAAAAAAAATAATAGCATCGTATAAAAAATGATCTATTTTTTCTTCTTTTAATGCATTCACGACCTTCCAACTTGACACTCGGCGCCGTCCATCCCCATCGCCGTTGCCTAGCTAGTGCAAATTTGGCCTTATTTTTCTGTACATCGCGAAATATTTTAAAAACTGTGTTCCTTTTCTGCCTCAAGAATATTTCGTCAGGAATGGTGTGAATTCATCCCTAGCGACGTGCCCACTCCAACACAACACTTTAACTTGATGCTCCTCACAATTTCAGCTTCTTTAAAGAGGACTTTTAACTTTCTATTAGTCCTCTATAGCCACGTTTGTCCTTCCAGGGTGGATCCAGAGGACTTTCTGTCGAATCATATAAGGGTGAGCTCATCAGTTTTTATTTAGGTCCAACATTTGGAGGGATTTGTTAGAATAGGTCGTACAATTGTTTTGTACATGAGGGTCTTTGTAGATCTATACAAACTTCTACTTTTAAAATTCCTTAAGGAGATCACAGCAGCATGTGTTAGCAAGAATGATTCCACTCTTTATTTCTTCTTGAACATGGTTTTCGGAGTTTGAGTGCTTTGAAATACATAGACTACGACCCACTCAAAACTTTACTTCCCAATTATCATTTCTTCAAGTCGTTTATTACCACTCTCACTCAACTAGTACTTTTACTTTTGCCGATTGACTTCCAGATCTATTTGTTTTAATTTTAATAACGCCTCATTTAAGTCAGGGGGCCTTCTAGTCTGGACATCATCGTCTATAAAGGCAAATAGAAACGTATTATCGCTAGTATGTATGCTGGTCTCTAATTTATTCACATATTTTTTAAACTGGATTAATTATTTAAGATGTAAAAAGTATTAATAGGAAATTTCAAAACTCCAGTTAAATTGAAATATAGGTTTCACAACTAAAAACCTATTTCATCACTAAAAAAAATATCGATTATGGAGTTATAGAAATAATATTATTGCAACACTAAAAACAGTATATTTTTTTAAAACTTCAACCCACATCGCAAGCCTTCTTCAGAGTTATAAAGAACAAGATACAATGAAGATGGAAATCATATAAGTATACAAAAATTATATAGAGGGTTGAGATATTTTTTAAATAGTGTTTGTTTCATTTATTCGATCGCTTCTAAGTATACTTACACAATTTTCGGATTTTCCATGAGCTTTACATAACAAATAAAAATTAATTTCATTCTCAACGCTAAGATTACATAGTAGATTTGTAGAAAGCAGTGCTCAAGCGGTTAATTAGGTGAAGTTTTCATTTTACCGCGGAATATTAGATGAGCTTTCATTTTGAGCACTTCCCCTCATTCGTAGTAGATAAATGAATAACGTTGGAAAAAGAACATAGCAGAATTGAACATTCTTTCAGCGTACGGTTTATTGACTACGTAGTTACAATAACATCCAAAAACTATTGGAATACTGTTTTCGAGTAATTTCGGCCGTAGCTTACATCAAAATAATTTGTCAACTTATCCTAATTTGAGAAAAAAATAACTATAAATAATTATTTTAAAGATGACTAGAAAGTAGGATGGCAGTAGGGGATACACGGCCTATTATAAGAAAAAAACGACTTAGTAAACCCGACATCTTGATAGCAAAACCACAGGCGAGAAGCCCCTACATATTTCCCTCAACAAAGCCCCCGTTGAACCACATAATGGCATAATCGGATTTAATGTTATGCTCCAACCAACGTCTCGGTATACTCCTTATACGCTCAGTCTTCCTAGAGCATTTCTAAATCTTTAATGATTGTTCCTTCAGAACCAATAATTACTACAAGTTTATAACTGATATTTAAACCATATGAACTTAATCCCCATTTATTTTTTAAAATTATGTTATACTTCATTTCCGACAGAATTATTACGTTTTTTTACGCATTGTCTATTACGCATAACACTAATAAAGAATATAGGGAAGAAGTTAGAATAGATTGAATCCTTTGATAGATAATGAAAATAAACGTAAGAAGCCCTTTATAGATCAAGTCCGAGTTTACAGCATTCACTACCTTTCTGAGGCAATAGCAGTGCCTTATAGAGGGAATACTCATATATAAAAGCGAGATGATGATTATTAAAGATGTGCATCAATTTAATGATTTATGGAATGGGATTATGCTTTCATCATCGTGGGCTTTTAAACTTTTGAACCATACAAGCATGCGATTGCAGCACCTTACAGAGATTAAGTATCTACTACAACGAATACGGCGGTGAAGTTCCTCTCAAACTTCGGGCTTCAGTCCGTCCACGATAATTAAATGCGTTTCGGGCCAGTAATTGCGTTTCGACTAATTCCATCACTACACGTCCTCTAGAAATTAAACATGCACTCGTGTGTTTTAAAAATAAAAATAGTAAACCGGCTACTCCATTCCCGACAAAGGGCCATCATTCGCGGTTCATCTAATAACTGTAATAAGAGTTACTTTTATAAGCCGACGACGGTGGGTTGCAATAACCTGACGCTGACTGGTTAGTCTGAGGCAATCACTTCTCATCAATTGTCACGATATCGGGTTAGTAATTAGTCACTATCAAGACAGTCGTTAGTCATAATTACAACGGTGTTGGTAATTCGTTAATCGCGTTATTATACCTCTCGGTGGCTGCCGGCGTTTGATCCTAGCCGACGGGAGCAGGCTCATTACGGTGCAGACAAAGGGGGTTGGCATCGGCTGGCGTCATTAGGGGGTCTGGGGAAGCCGATTGAGGACCACGGCTTGGGGGGGGGGACTACAAAAGGGGAGGGGAGGGTACAAAAGTCGTGTTCAGAATCCAAGAAAGTGGGTCACAATCCTTTGAAAAAAATTTATTGTGAAAGACGGTTCTCCTAGAGCTTAATATTTTGCCGTTGGATCTGGAAACGCTTTTGGTGTAATAGGAACAAACCGACTACCGAAAAAGTTTATAGTCTCGAAAGTAGATAAAAATAGTTAGGTAATATAAACATATAGTATTCCGGTGGTGTGGAGATCCTACAAATATTTGGCTATTTTAACAGGATATTTTCTTAATGATTGTTAGGTCTGCTTAAATAAAACAGGCTTCTCAATGTTTTAATATAACAATAAAATTACAATGGAAATGGTAGGCAATATACACTACTAAAAATCAGACAGTAAAAACAACAATTTCGATACAGATATCAGACATTAGGGTGCAAATTTTCCAGATATAATAAATTATAATGATATAGATTAAAATTATAATATTATTATATAATAAAAGTGAGAAACAATTACATTGTATAAAACAAATATTAATGAACTAAAAGATTTGCTACCTGTAATTAGGTTTAAAATTATATAAATATGTAGTAAAATATAGATATATAGACATAAAATTAGTGTCTCGTGTTTAACAGAAAAAGGTAGGATTATTAAATGTGAACAATGGTTATGGTTTATGAAAATATGATTGGATTATGTATAGAAATGTTTAAAAAAATACTATAATTAGGATTGATAATATTTTTTTGATTCTACATAAACATTTTATAATGCCACAGTAAGACTTATATCATAATGAGAGAAAAGTAATGTTAATCGATTATTTATGGACGGAATTAGAAAAATGTAAACAATCTACATCCTCGAAATAAAATGAAAAAATCCGATTGAATAGTAAAATACAGGTTGTTTTTAAGTTAAAACTACCCAGCGTCCAACGAAGAATTTTTGATTTGACCAATCAACCGCAAATGAAATATTCAACTAATATTGACCTACTTTTGAAACATTTTCAAATTTCATGAAACCAACTTTTCTTGTCGATTCCATTTACCTTCCGTCATTAGAATTTAAAACAACGCTACGTACGAAAATTGGCTTTGTTCCATACATTAGTAATGTGCCCATTAAATAAGTAATGAAGAAAGCAATTTATAATTGACACTGAAGCCGTAGTTATTTTTTCCGATTTAAATTCAACTGCGACCGAAGAACGAAAAATTTATAATTTCATAAGACGAGTAGTATATTTATATATTAGAAAAAATGTGGTATTTACTTACCCTTACTTTTGGTACGAAGGCATAGATGGATCATATGCTTAAGTTGGTATATGACCAATAATAGATGTTTTGAATTCTTACTTAACAGGTGCTATCACTGTTGTTACAAGTAAATCTTGTTTGAAAAAATGCTCATTAATTTAATGTTAGTAGAGATTAAAGGAAACCAAACAATATAAAATCCACAGTCTTGTTTTAATAATTGTTCTTATTGTTGTTTTAATTTTTTTAAAAATATTATCCTTACTTATAAATTTTATTAAACCGATCTAGTACAAAAACCGAGGGAAGATTTTTGTTTAAACGCCGAATCTCTACAAAATATCTAGGTTTGACATTCTAGATATGTTAAAAAAAAACGCCATCTTAAAAATGGATTGCTTCAAATGTATTTTATTTTTACAATAAATATGAAAATAGGAGCCACAGTTAAACCTGAAGAAGGGAATTCCGGTTTCGAAACATAGTATAATAGCAAAGATTATTAAATGATTTAAAAATTAAACTAAATTACTTTAAAACCTATAATTTTTGTTTTTAAAAAATATTAGTACCGTATTCTATTATTTAATTTATATTTATGTTTCCTAAAATATATAATTCTTGTAGTTATTATTATCATATTTTTATATCTATTTCGTTTATTTCGTGTATATGATAAACCGTTATTTACGGCCATCTCCCCTCGACTGTGTATACTTCTGCTTTTTCCAAACTGTTACGATATCTTCCACCTCGAACAGGTAGTGTGGTTCTGGATTGTTTTTTACTTATTCTCTCTCGACCTTATTCTCAACTTACTTCCTTAATTTTTTTTTTTTTGTATACCTACTTTTCTCTTTTACATCTTACTACGTCTCCTGTAGTTTACGAAATTTATATATGTACTTATCATTGTCTATTTTATACTATAAATATTTTTATCTATTTCTTCTTTTTGTTTATTCGTATATAATTTTGTTTTCACTTATATTTATATAAGTATTAACCTTGACTTAATTTACTTTTTTGTAACTTATTATCCATACAGAGTCAAAATATTTGTAGTTGTTTTTGTATCTTTTTAGCCCTGATGAATTTCTACAAAGTGGGACGAAACGTCGGCAAATAAAATGGTATTTTTTTTGTCGTTCTCTTTGACCTCATCCCAGACCATCTTCATATTTAGAAAACTACGGTCAATCATATACATATATATAAAAATTATTGGATGACATGAAAAAAATATATTTTGAAGAAAATATAAAAACGGCTTTCTGGAATAAAATAGGGGTATTCATGATGTTGTGTTAAATGTTATATGTTTTACCATGTTAAATGTTATAACTATAGGATTGTGAGCAGCCCTATTTGAAGTCATGTTAAACGTTAAATGCATAAGAGCCCCTAGCGGATTTCTCAGCAACTTGTTGTATAAGCCTTTATGTTTATAACCTTCCTTCCAGACCTCATGTTATTGTTTACTTCAGTTTTGATTTAAGTAATTAATTAAAACATGCCTAGAGTGAGTGAAAAGTGGAATTTGTGTGAAAGTTTAGCTTATGAGAGTCTTATTGATCTTCAAACTTGTGAAGAAGAGAGTGAAGATGAGCTAATTGACAACTGTATTGAAAGTCACAACAACTAATATGGCGGCGATCTCAACTGGTCTATTGTGTGACGTCATTCTCGATTTAACTGACCAAGTAACAGACTCTCAGCCATGTTAAATGTTATTTCGTTTTACCACGGCAAAAGAAGGCAATTTTTTTCGATTTAACACGAGTTTTTCCATTTAACACGCTTTAACATAGATCATGAATACCACTAATGAAAGCACATCTTACAGAATCCTGTTTAAGATGTGTTTCATGAGCGGTTTTCATTCCATAAAAAAAATAAAATACCGGCATTAGTGGTTTGAACCCGGAGAGGTGGTAAAGATCGGCAAAACCTCAAATTAATAAGTAAACCGAAATCCAGATTCTGGTTTGAGAAGGAACCTGAGACAGACCAACTAAAGGGCAACAAACGACCAAACGCCACCAACAAACTAATTTCCAAAACAATCCTCCATTTACTCGGGCTCAATTTCAGCAGTGCAATTTCTCCGGTAATGAATTTCTAAGGCAACGTTGACGGCGGTCTGGGTGGCCCATAAAGTCCCACATACAAAGCTAATTGTAAAACATTTAAATAACTTTTGGCGGACTGTAAACTGCTATTATTTAGTCGTTTCACCCGAAACTTTCTCAAACCCGTAATTAATAACCTCACCAAATGTAACCTCAGAAATACCGACCGCGGTGATTATTGAATAGTGGTTTTCCATTTGTAAGGGCTGGAGTCCCTTCAAAGCGATACTGGCGCAAAATTTCTCCCGAAATTGAATATATCATTTAGCTCAGATGATTGGAACGAGTCAATTTGTAAATGTACAAAGAAGTGAAGTATAGGTACGTAATTTCTCACATCAAAATCAGTTGTGTATACCACTAAGTCAAGAAGTAGACCAATTAGTCAGCACTAGACAGGACAAATGACAAAATATTAATCAACGTTATTACCCAAGACTTCAGCCATCCAGTATGATATTCATTTAGTTCAACCCATCCTTATAATCCTCCACGAAGGCTGAAACGGAATCTATCTGATCTATTGTAAAATAAATTTTAAGATTGAAGTTCTGGCAAAGGCTTGTTCCCCAACTCATGTCCAGAATGTTAGTGACTAGGAAAAGGCAAGGTGATTCTTTCAACAGAAACTTCTTCTGGTGAATCTATTACTTAAAATGATTCCCTTTTTTTTATTAGTAAAGAATTTTTAAATAAAAAAAAAATACTAAAATTTCCTGACATGGTTTTTCTCGGCAATATTTTTTTTTTAAAGAAAACAAAAATTAATATCAAAATGGGAGTGGGTAGCTCATTGGTAAGGCACTATGCTACTAACAACTAAGGACCCGAGTTCGAATCCGGGCTGTAGCAGACAATTATTTTCTGTTTCACTGTAGCTCCAGGGTCCACTCATCTTCATAAAGTGGGTACCTTATGTTGGGTAAAAATCTGGAGATCTTTCTGACCAAATCACCTCCTTGCACAACCGTTGGTCTAGTAACAGTATTTCCTTACAAAGTACTTGCTGCCATAACCCTTTAAGAATTGTAGGGGTACAAATTTAATTTTTTTTTAAATATCAAAAAAGCTTTTACTAAATTTTAATACATTATGGATAATATAGTAATATGTGTATATATCATTTGGGAATGATTATGAACAGTAAGTGGCAAGATATGCGAACTTTTATATAAAAAACAATGTAAATTTCCAACCGTGTCAAATATTGTTATAGAACTTAGATTATTAGACACGCAAGTTAAATATTAATTCTCAATTTAAGTGAATGTTCAGTTTTCCTAACGGATAAAACTTATCATTAAGAAACAATAGGGACAAAATTAATTCTTCAAACGACATCATTTAGCGAAAAGTCTTTCAATATATCAGAAAAAAAAAGATATATTAATGAAATATTTTGGGTAAAATAAATCTAAAAAGTAATTAAAGTTTATCATTCAAATTATGCAATATGAAATTATGTATTAACATTTTTTTCCTTACAGTAATTTGTTTATAATTTTAATACAAGAAGGTACTACTACTAAGAAACTACTTCAACTCTTTGTCCGTGGAGCTATTCAGTCTTCAAAAAGTGAAATTGTATCAGGATTGAACAAGGTTCACTACGGTTAATAGAGACTCTACCGTTATACCACGGTTAAAACGGATTTAAAGCCTCCAACGAAAAAACAATTCAACGAATTGTTTTCAACGGAAAGGAACCAAGTTTTATTCATTCTGCACGTCCTATTTCTTCTTCTTCACAATAGAACATTAATAATGAATTAAATGGGGGGGGGGGAGGGGTTGTATGTTGTTTATAAATTCCATAAAAAATATTTTGAAAACCATATCTAAATAGAGACTGAGTAAAGACTAAAATAGGAACAGAAAATGAAAAAAAATAAAAATAAATTGTGAATTAAAATCATAATTAACGTAACGGTTTATGTTTTCTTGTAAATAAATACAAATATGACGTAAATTATAAATAGTTAATGTTAATTAGCATCCTTATAGGCTAATAATTTCCGATTCAATTTATAATTATTAAGAAATTAATGATATTAACAAGGAACGTGATAGAACGATAGAATTAATCCGTATTTCAATGTAAATGGAATCTCATCTACTACTAAAAACAATTAATAATATTTTTGACTGATTCGTAGTTCAAAATTTGTTATAGTATATAATGTTTATGAAATCAACTGAATTTAAATAATATATATTGCAACATTTTTCAAATATCGTCCAGGTAGGAGTAGAGGATCAGGAATTCTTTCCTCCAATAATTTGGGAAAAAACAAAGAATTAGGAAAATTTAAGATTTTACAAACTACTTCGAACTGGGAAAATTGTGGTAAAATATTTTACTCAAAGAGTTACAAAAATTAAAACCCATACCATTATCCCATGAGTAAAAAATTTAGTAATTTCTTGGTATAATGTTGTGTTTTAATAGAAAAATAAAATTATTATTAACTATGAACATTCTTAACTGATAACTGAAAAGTTTTAATCCAAAAGAGTTGGTAAAATCAAAATATTTTATACTTGAATATGAATTGTTATTATTAGGAAAATAATTATAATAATATAATTGTAACAAATATAAATGATTGGGATATTTCTAGATGGTTTTATAATTATTCAGGAGAAAAAATATCTTTCAGAAATTATTTATTGATTAAAAATCAAAATTTTATCCAACAATTAAAACGTTTTGGTATCTTTTTCCCTATCACCAAATTGTGAATTTAATAAATATATAATTTTGAAAGGTATATTTTAAATAAATAATTATAAAACAAAATTATGATAAGGTTGGAAAAATTAAAATATTTTAATTTAGGGAAATCCAGTTTTTAGTTGAAAATTTAAGATTTTGTTCCTTCCCCACAAAAAATAATATATATAAATTGCTGGTACATTATCTCTGATTTTTGACAAGTGGAATTTGACTATAGGTTATTAGATATTTTGTTATTAATATTTTAAAAAACAATAATATTAGGATACAATGACGTACAAATAATAATGATATTGATTTCAACATTGAATTTCTGTTTTATTGAAGGAAGGAAGCAATGTTCTTCAAAGCTGACTTGGTTGCCCACAGCGTGTCCATTGCTGGTTATAGACCTTGCCGCCTAAGGCCACGGGATAAGCTCCAAGGTCTCTGGTCAGGAAACCTCTATTCCGCCATCTTACATCATACCCGAGCGCGTAGCATCAGGAAGAAGCAGCATTCTGCAGCTGAAGGGTGGGATTAACTATAGACGAAAATGGAATTCGAAATGGTGTATTTAACAGACTTTAAAAATAAATTCCTTAAAATAATTCAAAAATGAAATGATAAATAAATGACCTTGCAGGGCACCTGATCAAAGGTTTCAGGTATTTAATTCTATACTAAATTATACAATCATATTATACTATTATAGTGTTAGTACATCCTGGTAATATACGAATTTAGAACTAAAGTGAAATAAGAAATTGTATGTTTTCGGAGAAATGGAAGAGAAAAGTCGGGAAAAAATCTTCAGGATCCCGCTTGTGATTCAGTATGGTGGTTAGGGTGCCCGAAATGTTTGTTATTTATCATCAGGAGGGGAACAGAGTGAGTTTCCACGTTATCTCAATGGAAAGTGCTTGGCAGGAAATCTCCTCAAACATTCCGTTTTTCTTTACGAATATATTACTAATAAATATAGCTAAAATCCATTCAATAACGATATTGAAAGATAAAGTATAAAGTTTTTTAGAGCAAATATCGAGGAGGAATTGGTTGGGTGGGAAACGCGCCTTTCCTTCAAAATTAAATAAAGAATGTGAAATTCACAGCAGTTTTATTTTTTAATATCTATAGAAATGAATCTATATATTATTTTATCATTATGTTATTTTATTTATTTATTTTTCATACAGATAGTTTGATTAAGTTCATCTTGTCATTCACATTGTCTATTCTTTTGTTTGTATATATTTTAAGAGTTTTTTTTTTTTTAGTTTTTTTAAAATTTTATTTTATTTGATTTTTTATTTATTGATTTTTTTATTTTAGTATGTATGAGATCATTCATCAATATTACCTATTCCTCACAACTGTGTGGCAGATTGTAATATCTATCAATAAATAAATCTATCAAAAAAAAGAAATGAATCTAAATCAATTTTATTTTATACTAATTAATTCAACCAAAATAAAGAGGAAAATAAAAATATTTTGTTGTTTATTCACTGATTGCCAAGAAAAGTGTTAAAATATGGGCGTTCGGTCGAAAAATTAACATAACTTGTAGAAGCTTGGACAGAACAATAAACTTAAACAAGATATGCAACAACTAACGCCAGAGACTGAAAAAAGTCTTCGGAGGGATCGAGTTACATATTGTAGGAAAAGAAGTGATGTTCATAACTTTCAGAGATTTTCAAGTTAGTTTGAATTATTGAATACATTCTTGAATGATATAATCATATTTTATTGGTATTCAAAAAACAAAAGCATTCCATAAAGATTAAGTAATATTTTTATTTCATTAGATTCTTTTGGAAAATTCTAAAATACATGTCTATCAAGCTAAACATATTTACTTGTTTTATGACAAGTCACCAATTTCATATTGCATCACGAGTATTAAAATCTTACACTTAAATACTATTATTGAATAAAATCCTTACGAAGTGATTGGTTAGCTGATGCATATATTGGTAAAATAAATACCAATAATGCAGAGCAGAACATAAAAGATAATATTACATCTCGTATGACCAACAAACATTTACATTAAATGGAAACTTCAACTGAAGGCTTTTGTTTAATTCTCTTATAAAAATAACTCTTTTGAGTTTGTCACATTCCATAAAATTAAGGATTTATTAATTATTTTTTGACAATTTCAGATTTCTTAATCATTACATTACATAATGTTTATGTAACGTAAGAGGAAATAATTTAAAAGCAATAAACAATTATATAACTATCACAACTAATGATCGGCAACTAGCTGAACAAGGGATACGTAACGGGTTAACACTTGATTTCTACAGCAAGGTCACTTGAAGAAAAAAAAGAAATCCTGAAATGAACGATTTAAAAATAAATACAGCGATTTCAAACTGCAATAAACTAAAGTTATGAAAGATTTCCCTTAAAGGAATTATTAGAATCACACACTTAAGTAAATAATTTATTGCAAAAATTACTTTTGAATAGGTAAATTTTCCATTCCCCTCTTCGGATCAGTTCAATTTTATAGATATTAACTGATCCGATAGTATGAGCTATGGCTGATTTCTTTCCTAGATGGTAAAAAAAAAAAAATAGGGGTTTTACAAAATTATATATACGTTAATAACCAGTTAGTAAAGCGAATTTGATTATATTCACTCAGAAATTAAATCATAAAAAGATCTAGGTATAATTTTCTTATACCATAATAAATATGGTAGGTATATGGTATAAATAACGTATAAATTAATTAAAAAGGCCTAGAAGAATATTCTTCTTTCCATTCATTCTTACTAAAGATCCAGTATAATAAAAATAATTAATGATGTTATCAATAAAACAAACCATAACGGAAACATTATCAATAGAGGTCTTGCCCTTAAAATGGATAAAAACCGGCCTTTCAGTCCAAATTAAAAGGACATAAAACATGCATGGAGACAGGCTTAGATTAGATAGAATGACATTACTCAACAATATTTTTTTAATGACTCAGTATCAACGGCCATATGTGAGTCATGTAGATCCTAGTAGAATTATTAAACTTTTTAACATTTATATTTCAAACGTAAATGCAATTTTCTTTTATTATAAAAAAAAAAATTAACAATGAATAAAAAAAAAAAACAGAAGAAATTTTAAATATTTAAAAAATATGCCTCCCATGAATAACATAATAATTCTTTAAACATGTGATGCATACTAGAACTCTTGCCACCATGATGGTTGTTGGAGTCTTGTAAATGGCATTAGGCCATTTGCAACTTCTTAGTTTCGTTTTATATGCCTAAGCATGGCGAATAAAATAAAATAAATAAAAAATACATTAATTAACTCGGAAAATAATCATTCATGAATTATTTTAAATTGAAGGCAAAGATGTGAATTAAGTTAAGGAGAGTTGTTAATACTTTACCACAAATTATTATACGATTTCACTATGTTTCAGCCTAACAAGACATACCCAGTTAAAAAACCTCTTATATAATTTTTTTTTTTCAATTAATTATTATCGTAAATCAATTCTTATCTTGAGGTACAAGATAAGAAAGGTAATTTAAAAAAAAATAAATAGAAAAATCTTAGTCTAAAATATATATATATAACTATAAAATTCACTTGTAACTTTCAAATATAATAAAATAACATCGAAAAAAGAATTTTTTAATATATTACAAAATTATGAAAAACATTAGGTATAAGTGTTTAGTTATATTTGATAAAATTCATAAATTAAATTATCAAATAAATTTCTACGTATACAATGGCTCATATTATATATATTTTTTACTGTAGCCCGGAGTCAACCCTGTAGGTTCGATATCTCTCTGGGTTCACCCAGCCTCATATGGGTACACTTATTTGAGGAAAAATCTGGTGGTCTTCCTTGCACTGGGTTGGTCTAGTAACAGTACTTCCTCACAAAGTATTGAACCCCTGATGTAGCGGTACAGATTT
>NW_027112775.1:405564-408994 GCF_000696795.3 Halyomorpha halys
TATACATATATTTGATGTTCTAGAGGATCAGTCAATAAGACAACTAACAAAACCGAGGCGACGTTTTGCAACTTTTTCGATTGCATAGTTATGTCAATTGTCTAACTCAAACTCAAGAATTGTAAGAGTTAGCGGTATCACAGAATATACTATGCAGGAAAAAGTTATCAATATATACACATTTATTTATATAAAACAGATACAACTTTCTAAAAGGAAAAATATCTCTACAACAAGACCTAATGTCGACATCATTATAAACCTTGGTTATGTTAGCCAATTGAAAAACTTTCCGAATTTTTTTCTTAATCACGAATTTTCAAATTAGCGATACACGTCAATCTATTTTTTACTCTTTAAGAACTGTCAGTGCAACGACACAGCCGCTTTCTCTCCTTCGATGGCTGTTCGGCTTTCGACTTCTTTGTCTCGAGGCTATCAACCCTCGGTAGACATATTCCCTCTCACCCTTTTGTCAATCCCTTCTTTACCTATTGTACAGCGTCCCCATTGAATGGCCGGCAAAGAGTCAGATTCTTTCTCCGACTATCTCAGCCCGGGTCTTTCAGAAAAGAGGAAATGAAAAATATCCTAACCACTGTATCAAATATTCCCTTAGGCAGGTCTTTGTAAGTATATTAAGCTATTACTATTATTGAAATAATATTTTTTATCTAACAATTGGATTAAAAATTTATATATAGATAAAAATAACAGTAAAGGTCATAAATAAAACAAAATTAGTTGAAGCCATTAAAATTATCAGTGACACGAAACTCAGTTTCATTTATGGAACGAACATTTTTTTTTAAACAATTGTAACTATATTAATTAATTTACAAGATTATCGAGATAATAAGAATTTGAGAAATTAAGTTGAATCACTGGAACATTTAAGGCCGGTCAGTCAGAAGTGCTGAGAGACACATAATCGAAGGTATTAGAGTCTCCTTTTATGGTCTATTACCTGCAACCCTAAAAGTTACTCAAAGAAATGAAAGTTGCAAAGAAACTTTAGGAAGTTCAATTTAAAATTTAGGAGGTCAATCGGGTAAGAGGAGCGTTTAAATTTGTATGAAGTTTTATTTGGAGGGAATCGTTTTTAAGTTGCTTCGAAACAGTTGATAATAGACAGTTCAATTGTTTTATTTTTTATCATTGTGATGCCGAAAATAAAAAATTATTTCAACCTTCCTAATATTTTATCATTGAAATCCGAAACATGATAATTTGTTGAAATTTTCAATAAATCTTGTTAAAGAAAAATAATTCAAAATACTGAATTATAATAGAAAAATATTTGTTTACAATAAAAAATACCTTGATCCCTAATCTTTGAATAATTTATTTAGATATTACAAACGTGTAGAAGTAAATTTTCACTAATAATGCATATATTATTTTATCCTTGGTTTTAAAGTCAACGAACCTTCATAATATACATTTAAAATTTGTAAATATGGAAATTAACACTAATTAATTTTTTATTTCCTGCGATGTTTTTATTATTATATTATTTCAAAAATTCACAAATTTTAGTTTACAAACAAAATATTCCACGGTTAGGCGTAATATATTGTTTGTAAATTAAAATTGGTGAAATATTTTTTTTTCTGATCAAGCAAGGAATTTAGAAAGAACCTAAGTAAATTTCTTATTAACCTAACACAAAAATTAACTTAATTAAGATTATGATAATTCATCTGATATAATTTTAAAAAATTCATTAGTTAATTTTGATTCAAAAATGAAATAATAATTAACAAAATATTTAACACCGTTCTTTGTAGTATAAAAAAACAAAACGAATTTTTTCTTGTTATTCTAAAAACGTTTAGGAGATTTGTGCATGGTACTACTTATTTATCAATGCCCAGATAAATATTTATCCATACGATAAAAGAAAAACATGAACATTTCTTTGAATAATAAGTTTAGAGTCAATCAATTTTTAAAAGTTCATAGCTACCTAATTGTCACAAATCAATTGTAATTTACACAGTTTTCAACTAGGTTTATAGTCAAATTAATTCAAAAAAGAAAAACGAATTCATTTTTTTATTAATGAATAAATACTTATGAACCAGTATTAAGGTACTCACTATTACAAGTAAAAAATCAGGTAAATCTGTTAACATTTCCAATACCTGTAACAAAAAAAAAAAAAAAAGATTAAAAAAAGTTTTTAATATATTCTTATATAACAAAGTTGTAGAATAATATCCATAAAAATAAAGTTATTAGTTATGAATTTAAAATATGAAATAAGTGGTGTTTCTATGTAATATATTGGTTGGGTCTTCATTGACCAAATCTAGGTTTGGTTTAAGGAGAAAAGAATGCTTTATAAATGCATATTGAAAACATTAAAAAGAAAATCCAACAATATTAATTATTTACCATGTTAAATGTTATAAGTATAGGATTATGAGCAGCCCTATTTAAAGTCATGTTAAATGTATAAGAGCTCCTAGCGGATTTTTTGAGCAACTTATTTTATAACCTTTCCTTCCAAAACTTCATGTTATTGTTTTCTTCTAAGTATTGATTAATGTAATTTATTACTAATTAAATTGAGTGGCTACTGAGTGTGTTCTATCTTGTAAGGAAGAGAATCAATATGCGCTAATTGACAACTTTCATTACATTATCATTATTGTCATCCATTGCTTATAAAAACATCCTAAACAATACTAACACAAACAACGAGCATGTAACCTAACACAACTCCAAACAAAACGGTGACAAAGCTGGTCTGTTGCGTGATGTTATTCACTATTGAACAGTAACAGGCTCTAAACCATGTTATATGTTATATCGTTTCAACATGGTAAAAGAAGGAAATACTTCTCCAATTAACACGAGTTTTTCCATTTAACACGCTTTAACATGTTAAACTAAAGATCACGAATATAATGCACAGTAAAGTAGAAACCGATAGTAAATCTCATCTCAGTTGAAATGAACAACTTGGATTTTGTTTATAGATTAGTTGTTCTTGTTTTTGATTTTTAATTTAAATTTTTTATATTGCTACCAATGGGTGAAGATCACGAATACCCCTACTGATGAAAAACGAGGTAAAGTAGCAACAACAGAGAAATATATTCAAACAGAAAATGCACGAACCAAACAATCAGTAATATACAAAAACCAAAAAGAAAAAAAAGAAAAAGAAACATAAAAATAAATAAAAATCACCTTTATTGATTTATTTTTATCTTTTTTGTTCATTATGGTTGTTTGGTACGAACATTTGCTGTTTTCAGTTGATAAGACGTTTGGATGTTACCACTATTTTCCTTAAGTATTTTTTTTAGGTGCACAGGATGGTCTCTTGTTGGTGAGTATTTTTTTTATTCTGTTGATGTAATATGAGCTTAGGCATAATCTAAAAGGATTCATAATTATTCTAATAAAATAAATTTAA
>NW_027112775.1:409044-411992 GCF_000696795.3 Halyomorpha halys
TATATATATAACTTTAATAAATGACTCTATCTTACAATTGCTATCATTCATGCTTTCATTAAATAACTATCATTCAAAACGATAAAACAATTTAATAAATAAACAATGCATCTTCTAAGAAGTAATTGTAATATTTAATTTTAATAGAATATTGTTTGGTTAATCTGATGAAGTTTTAATCGACGAAACGTTGACCTTAATGTTATAACTTAAGTGTTACCAACCTTGAAATTATGTACTTACTGTATTTAAAGGAAACTAAATTAAAATTTTTAAATTTCCATTTAAAAACATTGGAATAAAACTTGAATCTGAATTGAACCGCTTGAGGGAAATTCATAAGAATTATTTCGAAATTGAATACTTAATTGAAAAATTAATTTGTACAGAAATATTGAGTATTGTAAACGATTTTTCATGATAAAAAAAAAGCACTAAATCCAGTCAAACTAGCTCTAAACCCTATAAGTTACGATGACAGATACGCAATTTCAAAATCAATTTCTTTACAGAGAAGGAACATTCCAGTGTTAACAACTTTTACAATTACATAATATTTCACAAAGCACGATCGACATTTCCTATTGCGTGAGCTTGAATCATCAATAAGTTCAAAACTGCATAAAAATCACATGCATATACTTAGGGATATATATGAAAGGTCAAAATCAAAATATCACATAGGCTGAGCAAATGTTATATTGACATGAATAAATAAATTATATAAAATAAATAAATATGGAGATTTCGGCAGCAAATTTTACTGTTTATATATTATTTTATATAACCTCAAGTTGAATTTTTCATTTAAATGTTATTCTTTGTTGCAATGTTGGACTCCAACGGGAGTCTTGGGCCGACATGACAAGGAAAAAAAAAAGTCTTCGTAACCAACAAAAGATATTTATCATTATATATTAATAATAATGATATTAGGGTTTGGTTTGCATGATCCTATTAAACAATTAAAATCTCTCTTTTCCACTTCTAAAAAATCATTTTGGTGTCCCATAGAGATAATCTCACAGGAAAGGAAACACTAAATTTATTTTTTAATTTTATGTAAAATTATGGAGTGGTTTGTTTGAATATTTAGCGATATTAAAATTAAACTGGTCTATATTATATGTAATCTTACTTAATTAGATGAAATAAATTGAAGTTTACAAGAATAATTAAAAGACACGAAAAAATTAACTATGAAATTTCACACTTCTCTCAGATCTGATACTACTTTCGAAAGTTGGCAATCGTCAGGTGTTACTTTAGAAGCCTCTGATGAAACATCATTTCAAAAATTCTAACCCTCCATTACGGGCGATTTCTCAAAGTGTAGTCCCTGAATACAAATTCGTTAAATTCGTCAATTTTAATGGGAAATAGAAACAGTGGAATTTCGTATTAAATTCCAATGTTGATATCAATTAAATTTCGGGGAATACATATTCATTTATGTATAGAAAAATAATATTATGTAACCTCGATGAAATGATTTACATTTAATAATAAATCACACAAAATGAATGATGTTCACATTATAATACGATATATATTTATAACACTTTTAGTTTTTAAAAAAAAGATAGTTTTTTTTTAATGAAATTTTAGTACAACAAAAGTATAAAAAATATTGCAATTTCAGAGGATCATAGTTAAACAATTAAATTAAACTTTAACTGGTTCCATATGTAATCGATCTAGCCCGAACCAGATATCATTACTTTCATTATAAACTGTTACAATATCCAAGTAAGGCTTAATACATTTTATTATTCAGTAAAAGAAAATTTTCCAAAACCTATTAATAAAACGAATCCTATAAAAAAAAAAAAAAACGATTTTAGTGATCACCGTGTAATATTTTATTTTACATACATGATGAATGATGTAAAATAAAATTTATAATTTATCGTAATTATTTATAATTGTTCAATGGTTATAGCTCAGTAAATAGTTGGGGGTATTACTGAATTAATAAAATTCAAGCGAATATAGTAACAATTCATTAATTATTTCAAATATTATAAATTACTAATTAATAATCCTAGCAGGACTTTTAATTTTGAAGAGTGAAAAGAGGCTGATTAAAGATAGCCCAGTTATTCATAAAAACAATTTAAGACTTAAATATTAAGTAATTTACTATCCAACTTAACAATTACCTACTTTTAAGACTCTACTATTTTCTAAAACAAGTTCTTTTTAATAACAGAAATGAATTCCATATAAAACTTCAAGATTAGAAGAGATGATTAAAAAGTTTGCTCATTGGCAAGGATAATATGTTGGTTGATTAATACAATTAAATTACATCATATTTTGTGGTTATTTTCCTTTAAAAAAAATTGTTTATTCTTTCAACCAAGCAACAGAACATTTCTTTTCAACGTCATTAGGAGGCCGATGTTTCGCAAGAGATATAATGAAGGTAGCCAACACAGGCCAAACAGTTCAATTTAACGTATAATTAGGCTTTTATCTAAGAATTTAAATTCGCTTATTCATTATGGCAATTATGCGTAGTTGTCGTGATATTTCGAATTCATCCAGTCAACTTGACATTATTCCCACAACCAGGTTATTAATTTCTCTCATGAATATGCATCTAATTAATCGTTACTAATAGAGATTGTATTATGTACAGTCGGTTACTCAAGTTACAATTATTCATAAACGAATTCCTGTGAGGAAATTGTGTTTTTCAAATATTCAAAAGGCACATTCCATTGTTTCTCGAAGCGATATTCTGGAGAGATGTTTAATGCTTCGTGTAATGGCATATTCACTAATGGGTAAAATTTATTAATTAAGGGATCAGCCATCGTAGTTTGATATTTCACAAAAGGGGACAAGACATATATCCCATATAACGACAGTAGCACCGTAGCCGACACTTTTATTCTGCGTCTCTCATTTATGTTTTGTTTTAAACCTTCCAAAGATATATA
>NW_027112775.1:412082-420326 GCF_000696795.3 Halyomorpha halys
CACACCATTTCCAAAATTTCATATTTTTAAGGCTAAAATCAAATTATTTTTTACTCAACAAAATGTCAGTGCTGAGAGTAACTTATAAAATAAAGTTTTTATGGCTACGTAGCTCACCCAAAAATCTATGATTAGAATTTTTTTTTTTTCCAAGGGGAAAAATAATGAATCAAAACCCATAAGTTAATAATACTGCAACTTCTTTAAAATACAAACGGTTAATTATTAATACGGTACGATGATGGAAGATTGCTACAACATACAACTTAAAGTACCTCTGGAATCAAACATTTTTAAAAACATTTGACTATGCATTTCAGTAATTTTAAGCTGAATAATTGATTCTTAGAGTTTATTCTAAAAATAACTGAAAAAACACAGATAAGTCAACTACAGTTTTAAAATATAATTGAAGAAATAAAGTAAAGTTTTAAATATTTTATTTCATCTTTGTTCAATAAAACAAGAGATCAAGGTTTTTGAAAAGTCAATCAACCAAATCTTTTACATCAAAGAGGTTTTGTAATAAAGTCAAATCTTTATATGATAAACTAATGATAATAAAATACATTTATTTATCAAATAAACAAATGACAGGCGATAAAGAAATTATACTAATAAAAATTGAGGAATAAATAAAAATTCTTTATATCTCTGTGTATTCATATTTGTATATATATCTGAATATGACATAAGTTTAAATATTCCAAAACATATCATTTAGCTTAGTAGTTTAAAATAGATTTATTATTTTATTAGTTGTAAGTAGTTTTGATTCTTCCATGGTTTGAGTCCCATTAAATACTTTTTTAGAATTTGAAATAAATATATACCTTAACGATTAGGAGGCATTGAGTAATTTCGGTTATAGAATTCTTAAGATTGAAATATTCGTATTTGGTAAGTTAGCAAGAGGTCCTAAAATCCGAATCAGACCAGTGAGCCTGAAGATAGATGCAGCAGACACGAGTAAGGTGGAGGGGGTAGCAAGAACAGGTTTAGAGGCACGCAGCCTGCACGCTGGTCTCTATTTGGGTACGGGCAGTCTCTTCGAATGTACCCATACAACCTTTGGAAACGGAATATATTATGGCGAGTCAATTAAAGGAAAAACGGAACGAAATACTCAACAAAGTCCAAATCAATCATTTGACGAACTCGAGGAAAAATAAAGATGAACATAACAAAGGAATTCTGAACAAGCCTCATGTCTACTTGCACACCACCTCTAACAGTTCATGAGACAAAAATAAGATGTTTTAAAAGACATTGCTTGTGAAGAACATCTCGACACTAATCAAAAACATGGATTAATGAGCAAAACAAAATTATAATATACTATAACAATATAGGTTTTTTAAATAAACTACAAATCTGCAACTAGACTTATTTATCATATGTGCTAAGTAGACGATATTCCTACGAATCGTGTGAACAGAAAATTGTAATTTCTCAGCACGTTTTCTAGTAATATTCAGGTAGTATGGTACGGTGGTAATATGATACTCCTCGATATTTTGGTCCAAAACGATTTCCAAGCGGTTTGAGGTGGAACTACTTTTCTTTATCTTTATAATTAAATACTAACTAAAATATTCAGTATAAATACACAGATTGTTACGGAGCTCACCTAGACCATGAATATATATATCGACTCAACAAAAGGACTATATTCTCTTAAAAACAAAATGAGTAAATGTACCTTCACTAGTATACAACATATGTCAATAAATATATTTAAATAAAGAAGTAAACATAAACGAAATAATATATAAATATGTAGGCGTATATTAGTAACAGTAAAGAGGATTATAAAAATTCAGTTTAATTAAATACTATTTAAAATTTATATATATAAAACTAAGAATTTCAATTTTTTTTTTACCTTATATATTTAAGCGTAATTCAGCTAAAAAATAAATTGTCTACTTTTCAATCACTCAAATTGAATAGTAGCTGACCTTTAGAGGTGAACAATTGTAGCCATCCAGAAAACAGAGGATCAAAGGAGACCTGAGCGGAATCCGATCTGACCCCGAAACAGGTCGGATGTTCCGACGAAATGCTCGGTTTCACGGTTAAAGGGGACTCGAGGGGCGGTTGTCCGTTATGTCGGCGTTGGGATTGATCAACGAAACGGATGCCGTCAAGTGGAAACTGCGCCCTGTCATGTCTTGTTTTGAAGCACGTGTACACGGCTTTGGCTCACCCCGTTCCCCAGAATTGCACTCGTGTTGACTCAGCCATTGGCAGAACATGCTGAAACAGGGTTAATGGAACCAGGGATTGCGTAAGGCAGGCACGAATATGGTCTGAAACAACGTCATTAGTCAACATTGCCAGCTCACTACGCCCAACTTGCGAAAAAGGAGAGTAAATACATAATGCGATCGTCAAAAGTCAGTGGTGTGTCTTTGTTACGGATAGATTCCACTTTCAAAAGCGTAACACGAATCATCCGAAATTATGCTAAATACTGATTAGTTAGGACTATTAGATTCTCTGAGAACAGTTTGGAAGGGGCTGGATTATGGGGTCTGCACCTGGAGCTAATGATAAGGTTTAGAACCACCCTCCTGGTAATTATTGGGCACCAATTTTATTCATGAGCTGTGTATGAATTCGTTTGCGGGAGTACCTACGTCGAGGAAGTATACATGGAATTCTAAATTCTAATCCCAGTCTGAGCTTTTTATGTAAATATTTCAATTTATGTTTGAATGCCAAGAAAGTATTTCAATCATAAAAAAAAAATTCTGTCCATTCCGTACCAAGTATTTATACGATATTACTGATTCAGGCATTTTAAGGACCAAACCTGTAATTTACGTTTTTAACTTACATCAGATAATTAATTTTTCTACTCGTAAACGTAAATATAAAAATCCAATCCCATAAAACTTAATTGTATAAGGCAGACGTCAAATCAGCTGGCACGATTTGATTATTAATTTTTCTAGAAATCTATGAACTGGATTTTAAATACATATTTTTTAAAATGAGATGTAGATAGTTGACCGTAGATTAATGCTTGAAGAAGTTTATCGGGGGGTGCGGTCAGCAAAGAACAACATAAATAAACAAAACAATATTTATTTATTTTATGCCAGGCATAAAATAACTAAATATTGTTTTGTTTATTTATGTTGTTCTTTGCTGACCGCACCCCCCGATAAACTTCTTCAAATATTTTTTAAAAATATGTCCAACAAGCTAAGCTCTGAAATAAAGAAAAAAATATTTTTTATCTACAAATTTTTTGGCACACTTATAATTATTTTTTAAAATATAAATAGGGATGGCTAACACAGATATGCAGTTTCTTTCTGCAGGTTCTGATGCATTGGTCGAAGGGGGCGGTACCTTGAGTATAATGCAGTTTTCCCAAATTTTATATTTCTCAAGTTCTTCGTACTGCATGAACTTTATAACTGTCCGTTGGTACATGTCTTCTCCATTTTACAAACTGAAGTGAACAACAAGAAAACAAGATGTTTTGGTACGACAAAAAATTCGGGGATTTGTTACATGAAAGGTTGATAGTTATAGTGAAGAATATCACAAATAATAAAAAAATTTTATTCCCCAGCATGAAGAGTTCGGCCCAACGAAATTGGATTGATACTTGTTAGTTTTGAACTATCGACTATCTGCGCAGGCGCGAAAGCACATTGGTAATCGTAGTTTCTAATTCGTAAAGATATTGGATCAGCTGTTTAAAAATGCATGAAAAACTAGACTTTATAACCATATAATATCTACCTTATGTATACATACACACTTGTATATTTTTTATTACTAACTTGTCTATGATGGCAATTGTTTGTGATGTCACTTACTGGAATATATGACAGATATCTATCACGTGGAAATAGGTACAAAATTCAACTTAGAAACAGAGCTTTTCTCCTCCTATTCATAAAGAACGGTGTATATAGCGTTGTAGCCATTTCTTTAAACCTAAGAATGCCACAAAACTGCTCGAATTTCGAAAGTTGACTCCTTAATTTGGTATATAAAAAAAATCTCTTTAAACTTTGGTAAAACTGATGCTTGTAAGGAATGGATTTAATAAGAAAACTTAACCTATATGAAATAAGAATTACTTAATAAATTATTTAATAAAGGTGTTTTTGGATAAAAAGTAATTTTAGGGATAAAATACTTGATTTTTTCACACACTGTTTAAATAAATACCTTTGTTTAAATATTCTTTTCAGTATTGGCTTTTTAATTTATTTCTTAGTCCCAACCTCTACCCGAAGACTAAAGCCCAGCCTGCTGCATGACATTGTGTTATAAATTTTAATAAATATAAAATTCATTCATAGTCTCACTACCTCTATTTTACTTTTTATTATTACTCATTTTATTTTTCTATTTTCTTCTCTCGCCCTTTTTTCAAATTAACTTGTTTCTTTTTACTATTTGAGGGCAATTGTTTGTTTTATTTAAGTTTACCAATATTTATTACCAATATCATTATTTTTTGTTATTAATTTTAATTTCCTCTTTTATTAAGAAGCATTATTCTTATCTATTTTTTTTTTTTTTTATTCTTTTAATAATAGTATTGTATATAGTTAGGGGTGTCTTTTGTACGAGACTATACTCCCCCCCCATAATCAACTGTTAAAAATATATATATAATATAACGGTTATATCAACAATGTAAGGCTCACCAGGCCGATCTGGTATAAAATAAAATATGTATCTTAAAGAAATTTTAGATGCTACATTATTTCTCTGTATAACTAATTATGCAAAATATTTAATATTGCTGTTTTCTCACGTGTTTCAATAGTGTTTTAGTTATAGCGATGGTTGAACTGAACCATCACTAGAACTAACGAACAATGACTTTCTAAAAGATTATAATAATATAATTATAATATAATATAATCTCTCCAGTAACAGGAAGGAAGAAAATTACAGGATAAATGCTTAGTATAAAAGGATCATGAATTACTAGGCTGGAGCTGGAGCTGAAGGAAGGTGGCCGGCCACAACTGGTTCTCCAGTCCCCCGCCTTAAGTAGTCCATCTATTTCTTGTTTTACTTTAAGATACTAATGGAAATGGGACTGGTCGGATTGAACGGAATTCGGAAAAATGTTATCTCAAGGGTGGATGACCGAGAACTCGACTCCCCCTTATCCGATTCTATTAAAAACAAAAAAAGGAAAGAAACAAAAAAAAAATCGAGACAAAGAAAACGTAGCTTTTTTCATGAAAACTTTTAGACAATTGTTAAAATCGTAAATTCAATTCCTCAACAGTAAAATAAGTAATGAAAAGAATAAAAAATTTTAAAAAAAAGTAATAATTATTCTAAAACTTTTAAACAAACTGGTTCAATCAAGATTGATTTATATAAATTAACAAGTGCTGGACAATTCGTATAATTCAGTATGATTCGGAATATGTAAGTATGATAAGGGAATTCTTTAAATTGCTCTAAATACAAGGAAATAAATAATTTATTTCATATTACACAGCAACGTTTCGGGAGATTTCCCCCATCTTCAGGCTGCTAAAAAATAAATTCAACAAAACCATAACCATGTGCTTGTAACAACATTACTATATCATTTACACTCAAAGACTATTTTAGCAGCCTGAAGATGGGGGAAATCTCCCGAAACGTTGCTGTGTAATATGAAATAAATTATTTTATCTTATTCACTACTTTTATTTATTTAAAAGAATTCTATAATTTAACATTTTAATTTTTATTCCATCATTTCAGATGTCTACTTCTAAGGTTAATTTTTTCTATTTTTAGAATATTTCTTTAGCAAGAATTTGGCTCATAAAGACCAATTCGGACACAAAATGTAAAATATGTAACTAAATTGTTAAATGTTTTGAATAACGTCCAAAAATCGTTCCTTCTCGGTCAAAATGGGCAAAAATTTAAGAAAATGAACCTTGAAAACAGAAAACAATTTGCACTCTGTTTTTTTTTGTTTGTTTTTTTTACTTTGACATCCAATGAACAATTTTTCAATATAAATAGTGCACCAGGCATTTATGAATAAGATTAAAGTATTTTATCATTTGAGGCTATCAAGTTTTTCAGATTATGAATAGAATAATTTTATTAGATACAATGTTTTCTGATTCAAAACTTATATCTTGAAATTACCTACGATTATTTTATTCCTTTATCATTAACCCATCATTTAACCCCACCTGTTATTTACTTTATTCTTATCGCGATTAATAATTATACCATTTAAACATCCTAATTATTTTCGTTCATTAATTAGGATAAGTTGTCAAGTGTACCTACCTACGAAAAAGGGGGAATGAGCTATGAAACAAGGGGTTTTAAGAAGTTTACGATACTATCTCCGAAAAAAAAACAGGATGGGTCTAGAAATGGAGGATTAAAACATCATGATAAAATATCAATAATAATTTTGATATTATTTACATCGAAATATGGGTGAATATTTTTTTTTATTAATATGCTCAAAACTTGGATTAGTGACCTTTTAATTTGATGACTTATACTTGACCGTAAAAACCAAGAGAGAGAGAAAAAAACTAAGAGCTTGTTTGTGCCAGTCTTCGCTCACTTTTACTTATGTGATTGAACATGGTAACATTTTTAATGATTAAGGAAGACTTCCCTTTACATTTTGTTCACTTTTTTCAGCGTAAAATTTAGTTGTAAATTGCCGTTTTAAATAAACTTTTGATATTTTGTTACAAGTTACAGCCAATTTCATAGATCTATTTTTATATCATTCCTAAGCGGCTAAAATTATTAGTGAATAGGTAAGTAATAGTTACATTCGTGAGTTTTTAATTATATATATATTTTTTTATTTAAAAAGGTTAGTAAGTTTTTTAACTTTTGATAAATCTAAAATCCTTCGATTTTCAAGTCGTGGCCATTATTATGTGGCTAGAAACAAGCTTAAGGACTTTTAATTTTATCACAATTTAATTACAAAAGTCGAAGATAATTAAAAATATTATATTATTTGCATAGTTTAATGTTTTCACCTGAGTAAAAAATTAATAATAAAGTTGTTGTTTGTGTTTTTTCCGTACCTATTTTATTTATTAAACTAATTGATTCAGTTAATAATAAAAAAATAGTTTTATTTAATTAATGCAGCATTATTTTATTAATTTAAAATATTATATAAAGTATAAATCTTATATAATTAAAACATTCAGGATTTTCCTTCCAACTTCACGAACGAGTGGAACTAATAATCATGTGGTTATCTGCACAATTTCAAATCAGGTCCGGAATTTATTAATATTCATGTTATTATTATTATGCTGCTAATCAAAATTATGCAAATTGTGGTTTAAACAACGGATTTCCCAATGCGTAAAGGGAAACAATGGAGCGGTCTACTAATCAGTATTGTGGGGATAAATGGTGAAGCAACCTGTTGCTTATAAAAGAGCTGCTCAGTTTAGCTAGAATAACAAGCAGATTAATTATAAAGTCAGAAATAGCACATTAAGTATTGTTTATAAACAAGTTACCGTCCATAAATAAATCTTTACCCTTCTGAGAATAGAATAGTGTAGAAATTATTATGAAAGAAAACATATGAGCTCTATCTTCAAAACATAAAAAGGTTATAACTGAAATTCATTTTAAATTTTCAGGGATTATAGAAAAAACCCTGTTACTTTTAACCAACTAAAGATGTTTAAATACCACATTTTCGGATTCAGATTCACCCAAAAATCTTTCAACAAATTGACACTGGTCTGTTATTTATTTATTATTATTAAGTGTTAGTAGGATTATTTAAGTGTTTCGACCACTAGGACCATTTACACTGAATTTGCAAAGTTAGTAGATTACAATTGACATATTCACAAAGTTCCAAAATCAGACACACTGATCTAGAAACTGACATTAGACAGCGCCTGAAACGTGATGAAATATTAAACCAAACCGAGCGTTCGATGTTGAGGGCTTATTAACATGTGTCTGCTGTGAAGTAACCGTTTGTTAATTCAATATTTCACACGCAGCTTTAAATATCATAAGAACAATAAAATCGTTAAATTATCTGAAAAATAATAAAATCAAGAAGACCATTCAGAAGAAATAAATTAAACCACACACACGCGCATATATACATACTATCCCGCAATATAAACTATATACGCTTAGGATTATATTTTTAAGGTTTTATTGTATCCATTTATATTATTTTATGTTCCTTGCTGCTTTTAGTCTGTTTCTTATCATTTAATTATG
>NW_027112775.1:421501-427705 GCF_000696795.3 Halyomorpha halys
AATTTATCAAACAACAAGGATGAACAATAAAAGCTAAAATAACAATTTTTCAATAACCATTTCTATTCTATTTATTATGTAGCATTATTTACTTTTATAATTATAAACACTTTGACTAAATTATATAATATTATAATATATTGTAATAAGGAAGAAATTGTTGTCATTCACTAAATCAAGTTAATACCTTAAGAATCTTCCAGTCAAAGGATTATTAAATTTAAAAGGAAATAAATTTTTGGTTGGCAGTTCTTATCTTTCAGTCAGTTATTGACTTGTCATATTATTATCCAAGATCTTAAAAATAAGTTATGGCAGTGAATAATTGAGAACTTTAATTTTTAAGTTAGTAGAAGTATAAACAGGAGCATGGGCTTAAAATCAAAATTCTGTTTGCTGATTATTAATACCTAATTTACCAATATATAAATTTCTATATTATTTATTTGTTTAATTTGCTCCAAATTCGATATTTCATGCTTTTCCATATTCCTCGGTAATCAAAGATCCAAATAATTAATTAATGGTCATTTAATTTAAAAGTACAAGCGTGTTTCTCATAAGAACGCTGCGACTACTGTTAAACTGTTAACGATAGTTAAATCTAAATTGTTATATTTTACAGATTGATTCTGATTAAGATATTAATAAGTCGATAAGTTTGAGCGTACCGTAGAGGATTGTATCGTCTCACTCACTGACTCATTGATTACAGAATCTCAAAAACGACAGTGGCCATGAAGTTGAAATGATGAACGGTGGAACCGCTATAAAGGCAGGCTTTAAAAAAATCCGCACTTTTTAAAAAATCTAAAAACTAAAACCAAATTAGTTTTTCTAATAACCCGCTAGAAAATTATAGCCAATCATTTGAATTATGATGTAATTCTCTACAAAAAAGTAACGACATAATCTAAATCTGATGAATATTAGCAAAGACAAAGCGAATCGATCTATGTATATATTAAAATCGTGCTAGTGTAGTATGGAAGCCTATTTTATCTTTATTTTATACATGATAAAACATATCAGCATGTGTCTGAAACCATGTATTCATTGACTGATCACGGTTTTCTCAAGAAGTGGTTTAAAAAAAAAATGTCTAAAACGAAGAACGAAAGTGTATTAAAATTATGTTTGGGGCAGCACAATGTACTCCCCATGTAATAAAGGAGTACATACCATCCGATAACATTTTAAATTTTAAGAACAAATTCACTTTTTTTTCTTTTTTTGGGACGGATTTAGTACTGAGCAGTGTGGTAGTAAAATGTATTTAGATTATATCTTTTTTTTTTTAAATAATACTTTTTATTTATTGACAGATATTACAATCTGCCATACAGTTGTGGGCAATAGGTAATAGGGATGAATGATCTCATACATACTAAAATAAAATAAAATAAATAAATGAATAAAAAAAAAAACTCTCTTAAAATATATACAAAGAAAAGAATAAACAAAATGAACATAATCAAACGATCTGTATGAAAAATAAATAAATAAAATAACATAATAATAAATTAATATAGTCTCTAGTCACATTTACACTCTAATATACAATATTTATAAAGCCGATATGAGGATTCCTGAGCCCACTCTATTCCCCACGTGTGAGGGGTAGAGCAGAGCTCAAAAGGTCCCAGCGCATCCTACTCGCCGCATCGCTGTAGATTATATCTGGTTAAATTTTACTGCTCTCATTAAAAAGGATACAAACGTACCATTTGACTAAGTACACGGGTCAATAATCAATGCACGTGCCAATTACTTAGAGCAACAGAAACATCAAAACAACCTTTGTGTCGGATTCAGGACGCCAATAGTACCCTTTGGGATACTCATAAATGAATTTCCAAATTAGGTAAAGCGATAGAAATTCGCTTTTATGCGATCTTCTGGTTTCAGGCTGGTTATAATGTGCAATCCCAGAGAGGAAAATCATTTGTTTGCCATGGATATGGTTGAGAGTGGAGGGTGAACTCTTGGAATATTGTATATCAAAGGGAGGAACGGCACTATGTTAGCTATTGCCTCAGCAGCTGCAGCTTTTGTCGGGGCAGCCGACCATTCACACTCACGCACAAACGAACAATTATCACATCCAAAAGGGAGCTTCCCTCTCTCTTGAAAATTTTCGTTTCTCTCCTCTTTCATCGCCACCGCCAATATAAGAGAGTAAATGCTATCCGGAGGAACAGTTTATCACCCCGATATGGCTGCAAAGAAAGCTGTGTTCAAGAAAAAAACACCATTGTAACGACACGAGAGTTCGGATGCGGAAGCGATCAATAGACGTAGGATGGTGTAAGATCAGTGATTAAACAGACTATAGAAGCTGCAGGAAATATTCCGGGGGAACAAAAGGTCCTTATCGGGAAATCGGGAGCCATTGTGGCCTCACACACTGCCAGCTTTATTAGCCTTCGACGCTTTTATTTCCTCCGGCGTCGAGAAAGCGGATTGCACACGACTGCTAAATGTTAATTGCGATCAATTTACAGAGCGGGTTCGGTTACGTGAGGAAATTGAAAAATCAGCATGACAGGGAAGACTATAAATGTTCTCGGCTGAGGCAGCCATTACAAGAGCCCCTGGGCAGCCGGGCTGAGGCTCAGGTAAGAGGGACTACCACAGGAATGCCAGCACGACCCAATGCGAATCCAGATAATAGGAGGGACATGCTTCATAAGCTTTTGTTTTTCTTATTTTATTTTTTTTTTGTAGGAAAATAAATAACTGCATACATCTGGTATCACTCAGGCGTTGGAGATTATATCATACAATTTAAGTGAATTTTTTTTTTGTATCGGCTCATGGGTCTGTCGATGGATGTACACGGAAATCATCATTCCTTTAATAAAAACGCCAGAATACTCTGGAACTATTTGGCAATAATGCTTAAATAAAAATAAAAATATTTCACTGCCTTTGGCGGTGAACAGATAGTACAAGAGCCCAAGAGGAGAAAAAGGGCAGTTACCTCACCCCAATTTTTAATTACATTAATGAAAACTATGTATAATTACTAGCCAAAATAGATGAGTCTGCCAAGTATACGTAGGTGGAATAAAAAATGGTGGCTGTTTCAAAGTGTGAAAAAAAAAAATTTCATTCACAAGAAAACCAAAGAGAACGTCATTTAAAGAATAGTAAATTTACGTTAAATATTTTTCGAGATATAGCTTTTTAAAAGCAAACGTTTCGGAAAAATGTATGGGACATACTGAAAGATCATTATTAGTGAATTAATTTTGAAAAATTTATATCTCAAAAACCATTTGACGTACAGATGTCTATTAGCACTCAAATTAAAGGTAGGTTAATGAGCTATAAAGTAGTTTATGATGTTTATCTTCATAGTAGTATTAGTTTACACGAAATTTGCTAAAATAAATTGATTTATAGTTGTTCGGACAAATTTTCATTTACCAAATTATGTTCATATGTGAATATCATGAAAATAGGCGCTTTAATTTGAGCGTTGGCAGACATCTGTACGTCCAATGGTTTCTGAAATGAAGTTTTTCATAAATCAAACTTATTGTCCGAACAACTATAAATCAATTTATTTTAGCTAATATCATGAAAATTACTATTCCTACGAAGGTAAAGGTCATAAACTTCTTTATAGTCCATTAAACTAGCTTTGATTTGGGTGCTAATAGACATCTGTACGTCACATAGTTCTTGAGATATAGATTTCTCAAAATAAATTAACTAACTACTAATCTTTCAGTACATTTTTAAGAAATTTTGCTTATTAAAAAGCTATATCTCGAGAACTATTGGACGTAAATATCTCTTTTAGGGGTAATATTTCGGCAAATTTACTCTTCTTTAAATAATGTTCTCTTAGATTTTCTAGTGTTATAGTCAGTTTTTAAGATATAGAACTCCGAATGAAAAATTAATGTTCTGAAACAGCCGCCATTTTGTATTCCCCCTACCTATACTTGGCAGACTCATCAATTTTGACTTTATACCTAGTTTTCATAAAAGTAATCAAAAATTGGGGTGAGATGACTGCCTTTTTTTCTTCTCGGGTCTTGTACTAAGAGATCTAGCTCACTTTCTGAAAAGTATTGAGTTATGGCCAATTTCTATATGTATGATTTTTTGTGTATCAAATTAGAACTTATGTCCTATTCGTCTGAAATGTGTGGTGAGAACAGGTTTGTTTGAGTTTTTTGTTATAGAGTTGCAGCTATATTTGTGTTGATATATCCTTCTGAAGTTTCAAAATAGGATTTTATTAAATCCTCTTGAGATGGAATTTCGTACACTATATTAGATAGTAGATCGTATCAAACTCTATTTTGTCTTTGTTTTTGGTATCAGTGAAAAGTTTGAATAAATTTGCCGTATTTTTATATGCATTAATCTTTTTTTGTTTTTTCAGTTATTCCCTCTGAGAATGTTGGCATGTAAGGAACTGTGTAGTATCCTATACTGGTGGTTTCTTAAAGGATTTATAGGTTGTTTCAGTGTTAGTGTTTGTTTTAGTAATTAGCAAACTAATTTATGAGGGTACCCAGTTGCTAACAGGAGATCTTCAGGAGTATTATATGTTGATTTTAACAAAAATATATATCATTAACAGTCAAGAGAAAAGTTATCAATATATGAATACACAACAGCAGCGATGAAATTATAAATATATCATTTGTTAATGCCACAGTAATTCGACACAACTTAGATACCAGAATTCACCTAAGCTCGTTCATCCTTGCGACTCGTTCAAAGAATAAATTTACGATTACCTCCATTCTAATGCGCTCAGGGTTTACTTGCTAATGTCCCTTAAGTACCTTAGGGCTTTCCAAAAGAGTCCGATAAGGACCTAGGAGGAAAAAAGAGTGAGTTTGATCTATTGCTTTGGATTGAGCTTGGTAGACTGAGTGAACAAGCCGAACAACTAATCTACTATATTAATAAGAGGGCTTGCGAGCCGTGGGTGGCTGCGTGGGCAGGCTACCTCGCCAACTAAGTAACCGAGAGAGCTCACAACTTCGAAAATCTTTTAAGGGAGCCGTTGACCCCAAGCTCGATTCCATTTACATTGGTGCCATTTTTGTGCTCGCTGACAGCCCCTAATACTCGTACCTTAGCCCTCTTCGCTTATAAAATATGACTAAATTCCCAATTTCGGTTTAAAGATAATAGTACAAGAGCCCAAGAGGAGAAAATAGGCAGTTATTTCACCCTAATGTTTGACTATTTTAATTAAAACTATGCATAATTATTAGTCAAAATTGATGAGTACTTTAGAGTATAGGTAGGGATGATAAAAAATGGCGGCTGTTTAAAAATGCAAAAAATTTATTCGGACCTCTTTTTAAAAAGCAACCTTTCATAAAAAATGCGCTGAAAAATTTGAAGTTAGTGAATTTTTTTTTAAGACATGTATATCTCAAATACCATAAGACATACAGATGTCTTCCAACACTCAAGAGCTGGTTTAATATATTATAAAGTAGTTTTTGACAATCTATACGCGGTAGTAGTGGATTCATGATATTTGCTAAAATGAATTGATTTATATTGTTCGGACAAAATTTGATGTGAAAAATTTATATTCATATGTGAATATTATAAAAACTGCTACTTATACGAAGATACGTGTCATAAACTACTTTATAGTAAGTTAAATTATCATTAATTTGAGTACTGGCAGACATCAGTACGTCTTATAGTCGTAGTTTCTGACATATTTTTCGTAAATCAAAATATTTGTCCGAACAACTAGAAATCAAATTGAAAGAAGATAGTTGACTGTATGAAGTAGATTGTAGGAGGATAGTTCGAGTGGCGGTCAATAAAGGTATCAAAATAATAAAAGACGGTTAGCAATAAATAATTTTCTTTTACTATGTTGATACCTTTATTGAACGCCAGCCGGACTATCCTCCTAGAAACTAGAAATCAACATTTTGTGAATTTATTTTGTTGAATATCATGAAAAGTACTACTCCTACGAAGATAAACATCATAAATTAGTTTATAGTACATTGAACTGGCTATAATTTGAGTGTTGATAGACCCCTGTACGTCGAATGGTTTTTGTGATCTCTCGAAATATAGACCACATGCCACTGTAATTTCTCACCGAAAATTGAATAAAAGTTTTAGAGGTTAGGGGAGAACATGTGTGTGTGTGTGTGTGTGAGAGAGAGAGAGAGAGAGAGAGAGAGAGAGAGAGAG
>NW_027112775.1:427955-443897 GCF_000696795.3 Halyomorpha halys
AGGCTCGTAAACGTACTAATCAATAAACGCTGTTAATATGCTCAAAGAAGCGGTCCGCTAACGACAAGATTTACGAAACGTCTCCAAATCATCAGTTACAAGCCCGATGTCAAAAGCGATTCTTACAATTTTTTTTTCCCTACCTGAGTATTCCATATTAACGCAATATATCTACTTACAACACCTGAAAAAGTAAATTATACGTTGCAAACATACATCAAAAGACACCGCGAATTACATAAAATCTTTTCCGCCATAGGCTTGCCCCTAACCAGTTCTCAGCCTGAACCTTATTTATGAGGCTTCAGTTGGAACCTTTCAATTGGTTAATCCAAGTTTTTTTTCCCTCTATCTTGCGTTATGAAAGCTGTTCTTTGGATAAATGCATATGCGTTTATAATAAATAATGTTGTCTGAATTATGAGATTAGTATTTCTTAAGGCCACAATATTCCGTTATTCAACGTCTGATGACCATTTGGGATTGGCTATGTTTCAAAAACTAAATAGCAATAACGTGAGCGCTAATCATTAGGTGCTTTTGGAACAATTTAGAAAAAATAAAGCATAAAATCGAAATAAAAAGTTTTAATAATTCATAAGTACAAAAAAATGATATAGAAATAACACCAACTCAATTGACCAATTACCTCAATTTCACCCATTTTTTTTTTTTAAGATCACTCTTTATAAATAACAAGTCACATTATATTTCAACAATTTACAATGTTTAAAAAACAATGCTACATTTATTTTTATTACTATTAAATACAACCAGAGATTTTATATTAAATATACTTTTTTTTTTTTATTCCAATAAATTTCCTCAAATTTTAATCGTGCTTATTACAAGGGACTAAATAGTTCAGTTCATAAGTAATTCGAGAAAATAGATCGTAAATGTTTTTTATTAACTGTCCTTTATGTTTTAAATAATATCTAGAATGATAATTTCAGATTAACGAAAATCATAATAAAAAAGTGAAAAAATTATAGTTTCTTCAATTGTTTCTTTATATTCCCAAAACTATTGCCTCTACAAAAAAAAATATCTATATACAAAACTGAATATAAAGATATTTTCTATAAATTTGGTATCTGAGCATTATTTCGTCGGTAACACCGTTTTGGTGCTGGGCGAGTTAAGATATCGTGAAAATCCGACCAGGTGCTTCTTTCAACTTAAGCTCTACTTCAAAATGAACAGTGTTATAAAATTATTTATTTATTTAATTAATTATAAATTTTATTTTTTAAGATATTTCAGTTTATAATATCGGTAGGACTCTGCTTATCCGTACTAATTGAGACAGAAATATCGTCAGAGAAAGCCAAATATGAACACCAATGTTGTGTTCATGTTAATTACATTACAACAAATTGATTTGAGATCTGTTATACGTTGAATCTGTCCCTGAAAAAATATTTAAGTTAAACACAGAAGTTATGAAACAACCCAAATAATATAAAACTGTTAAGAGTCGGCCTAAAACACCCCGTTTAATCGAGTTACCCTAACACGAAAGATTGGAATTCGTCACAAACATGCTATGTTATGTTAGATTTTTTTGTTTGATTGAAACAAATTGATCGAAATAAACTAACCTGAACTAGCACATTCTACTGAAAAAAATAAGTGTTTTATATAGAGATGTATAAGGAAGAATGCAGGACTTCTTTTAAAAATGAATTATAATACGTACAAATTAGCAGAGTTAAAAAAAACAGTTTCAATCAATAAGCTCGTTTAATTAAATAAGAATAAAAAGTACATAATACTAAAAAAAAAAAATGGAAAAAAAATATATATTTATGAGAACTATTATGATAGCTGGGAAATATAGATATACGATTGTAAATCATACAAGAGATGAACATCAACAAATTTTGCACGGATACAAAGTTGTTGAGCTATTACAAGGCATCAATTGCAGATGTACAGCCAAGAGGGGATCAATATTTAGACGCCAAGAGAGTTCTGACATGGGAACAGTTCCCATGCGCCACATTCCGTAGGCACACCATCGCAAGATCTTTTTGCACCTCGGGAAGAACTTGGTGCAACTCGCGGCTTTCTCTCTCTCTCTCACTTACACGTGCATTAGCCTACTTCTGAAATCACGGCTATGAGCTGGGTACCATCACCTTCGAACCATCTCCTTTATGGGGCTTCCCTCGGGGGCCAAATTACTCCTTGATGGCATAATATAAAAGAAAATTGCCTTCTCAACGCTAACCGACGAGGCTGAAGTGGTTAGGATATTAACAATAATGTGATAATCTCCAAAAAGAATAAGACTATATACTCTATTAAATTTTTTTTTCGTGAAAAAGTTAAATAATTTTAAAAAAATTAGAATATAAAATTTTCATAAGTAAAATACTACATGTGTGCTCTAGATGCTACATTAAATTATTTTTCACCAGTGGTGCTGCTGTTAGAGAAGCTCAGAGATCTCATGGAGCCCTACCTTGCCTTTCACACGGTGGTGGCAAGACTTGGGCTTGGAGTTCCCCCTGCAGAATGTAAATATTGTATAAAGGAACGAATGTGTTTTTATTTTATTTCTACTTACATTTAATTTTCTTTGCTTTGTACATAAGTTGTTTTATTTTATTTTTATTATGTGACTAGTTTTATTTTATTACTTTTGATGTAGATTCATATTTTTATTTATATTAATCAAGATAGTATTATCTTTTATTTTTATACTATAATGTTTTTTTTTTCCATTTAATTCAGTGAGTACTATTTATTTAGATTTTTTTTCTTTTTCTTCTAATTCTGTATATATTGTATGCATGAACATTTGAAAACTGATACTTAATGCTCTCAAATTGTGGCAGATTTTATTAATTCTCTAAAATAAAATAAATTTAAAAAAATATTTTTCAGGAGGGATATTATTAAAAAGTAATAAAAACTGTGCTCAAGGCACAGACGAGGGCTAGGGGTGCACAAACAAATGCAATTTTATCTAAATATTACAAAAAGATAATTAAAATTAATTATACAGAGCATTCCAGCATTTACTTTGGACTCTTCATATTTCTTAGCTGGACAAGGACTGTTTGACTGAACTTACTACAGCTGATGGAATGTTTTGTATAGACTGATATTTATTAGATTAGATAGCTACTGAACCAGAGCTCACTAAGTCGATTCCATTTATAAAAAAAAAAAACTGTTAAGACAAAATGGAGAATCAAAAATCTGTCCGAGTCTATGAGGTTTTGTGGTCCGATAAGAATGCAAATGACCACAGAGAATAATTAATTGTGCCTCAAAATTTCTCACCCACGATATAAAAACATTTCTATAATTAATTACATAAAACTTAAAGAAACATCGAATAAATTATAACAGTGTGAATGACACTCCTAAAATATTTTCATATGTCGGCTCGAACTGGATAATTATAAAAAGAGGAGATCAAAAATTTCTTGTAATAATTTGCATAACACAGGACCTGAAAGGGAAACATGGCTCCGTTGTCCAATGATTTAAACGCATTCGTCTCCAGCTAACACGGAAAGATCAAAACATGTTTTCTACAGACAATGGAGCAATGAAATGTCACAAGACATCACGCCTGCGTCCGTGCTTAACGTATATAATAATTTCCGACAGTTATGACTAGACGAAAAAAAGTTACAACAAACTGACTTTCGAAATCAAATAGTTCCGAAGGAAAAAAATATTACTTCAGTAATATCAGTGAAGGTCCAATCTATTACTAATTTAATATCTACAAAAAAAAAAAGGAGTAAATTGACTTTTTTTTAAATTATTATGTTTTTATTACAATTATTTATTTTTGTTATTTTTTTTTGAGTTATTGAGAAAAACAGAATGAGCCACAAAATGTTAATATTGCCAACAAGGTAACCAAACATCCATATTAAAATCTGTCCGAGCCTTTCTATATTTGTCCTGAGTTTCTCTCATGTATATATATTATTTTTTGTGCCATATGCAGTTTCATGTACATACTACTTTTTCAAAACACAGGAAAAGTATTAGAGGAAATAAACCTTTAAAATATTTTTTCCACTAGACTTGAAAAACTCGATCAAAATAAAAACGAAACCATGCAATAAAAATCACATCATGGTAGTTAGAATACATAAATGTAAGAAACAAAAGAATTTTATGTCTTATAAATATATATAATTTAATTTTTTTAAATAAAAGGATGATAATAAAAAAAAAATGGAAACTATAAATTAACAATATCGGTAAAGAGCATTGAAAATTATTCCTTCCTGAATTAAAAATGTTTTGAAATAATTAAATGAGAATTTAATGTTTAAGAATAAATCTCTCTTATGCATAAATATTTGATTGATTAGAGTATTTACAATCAAAAATTTCTCATTCTTGAATAACTAACTATGTATGGGTAATGAGTACTTGAGGAGTAGACTTGAGTATACTTGAGTATTGAGCTAATACTACTAGTAGTATGAAGTATAACTAGAGTATAAGGTACAACTAATTAATTTAAAATGGTGTACTATGTTTCCTGACTACAGATGAGTTCAAAGGAAAAGTTATGATAAACGTCTGTAGCGGATGAGGGCAAAAAGCATCAAGTGAAAAAAAAAGAAAACGCGTGCAAGATGCGTGGAAGAAAAGAGAAAGTAAAGAGGAATTAATTGATGATGGAACAAAATGATTTTTGTTGCATATCGTTATTTATTTAAACTGAAGCGAAAAGACTTCACGGTATATGTTTAAATTCATGACCAAAAAATTAAATTGAATTTTCAAAATAATTAAGTTGAGGTGTGGTCACATAAAAACAATTGCCACAAGTCAATACTACCCCATCAGAGAGGGGGGGAGGTTAATGGAATCGTTTTGTACCTCCTAACCGAACATGACCTGAAAGTGGCAATAATACAAATTTCCTTCAAGCTACACTTTTCGATAAATTTAAATAATTCCGAGTCAATTTTAATATGAAAATCGATTTTATTAACCGAAATAAACAATAATTTATTTCATATCATCAGCAACAACGTTTCGGGAAATTTCCCCCATCTTCAGGTTGCTAAAAAAACCAAATTCAACAAAACGATAAACATGCGCTTACAACAACACTAATATATCATATATACTTAAGAACTATTTATAAACTATTTACTTGATAACAATAACCTATATATAACATATAATTTTCTCCTCTATTGTCATTCTTGCTAATATATAATAATATTAATGTCATTTAATGAATAAAAACTATTTTATTTTGTTACCAGTCATAGATTTTAGGAGAATAATAACCTTCCTCATGGTTATCTTCCATTATGATAACAACCATATAGACTATAAAATAATTTTCTCCTACCTCCATTACCACAAAGATGAACAACAAAAACTAAAATTAACAATTTTTCAAAAACCATTTCTTTCTATTTATTAGATAAAACTATTTTCTTTTATAATTATAAACACTTTTTTTTTTATATATACAATAACAAACAAAATGACTGAATTAACTCTATATTATATAAAACCACATAAAAACTAAAACGCTAATTTATTAATTGCTAGATTTTCATTTAAATTTAAATAAAATAAAATCTAGACTTTTATTTTAAAAATTTATTTCGAATGTAATATTCTTAATTAGAAGCAGACATGTAACGCAATTAAGAATAGCTTATCATTTTTTTTTTTATTTTACATTAGTAATTTTCTTTTTTCTTTTTTTTTTTTTGTAAAAGAAAACCTCTCTTTGTGTGTGTTTGTATCCACTTTTCCAGTGTTAAATGGCCAGAGGAAGAATAGAGGAGATTTGTCGTTCAACACATAGAAGTGCCTTTTTCTTTTTGTGAGTGTCATATTACCAACTGTTTTATATTCTTTCTCAACCGACTTCTGTTTTCTATCATTACCCATCCACAATTAAATATTGTTTATAAATACAATTTATATTTTTAATACTCTTAATTTTTTATAATAAATTGAAAACAACATAATTCATATAAAATTGATATTAGTTTATAACAGCAAATAAAAGATGATTTTTTACTGTCTGTTTAAACATTTCATAAATCATAAGAAATTATTTAACGAAATTAATAATCTAATAAAAATAATTAAAATATTACCAACTTTAATTTAAATAATTAAGACGGATATTATACTGAATATATATTTTTTTGTTGGTATACGAATAAACTTATCCGAATCATAAGATATTCCAAATTTTATAGCGTTTTGATTTACATTTAAATAAAATATGACAGATGTTTCAACTATACACTTGATGCATTCAAATAATATTTTTATTTCCGAAATATTCCGGACTGTAGCTATAAATAATACTATATGATAATAAAAAAAAAGATAATTTTGTCATTTATGATTTCCAATTCTGCTTTCTAAGCACTTGACCGGCTTAGATATTATAGTGCTGGGTTGACAAAAATATTATATTCGCTTCAAGAAGGCCACATCAGCAATAGATAGGAAACTTCAATCGTTCCGATTCTAACAAACACAATGCCGCAGAACTCGAAACACAGATTCCTGTGTAAATCTAGCTTGATTTTTTTAATTTAAATCTAATAAAAATGTTAAAACAATAACAGAATAAAAATCTCGTTAAAATTAAATAAATGTTTTTATTTTTCATTTATAGCCTCCTGCATACAATCTATACCAGTGCTAATTTCAATAAGATCAGTTTGATCACCCAAAAAAATAAAAAATAATTTAATTTTCCCTCTTTTTAAGGAGGACCATTTAATTCCAATTTTTACTGACACGGAGAAAGGTTGTTTCATTCAGTTTAAATCGAAGTTTAATAAGAAAGTTTTTAACATAAACTACTAATTTTTGGTAATATTTATTCACTTCTAATACTTAAAAAATGAACGAAGACAATGAGGAAGGATATGAACAAAACAATAATTATAAAATTTAAAAAATAAACAAAACTAATTAAATACATTTTCGAAAATATGATAATTTAGAAAATGCTTCTTATTCTGATATAATATTGTCCGAAAAAAAAAAAGAATTGTCAAATAACATTCGTAACAGCTTAGTAAAAGTTTAAATCTAAAACAGTAAGAAAAACAATATATTTCATATTTCATACACTGTATATTAATATATAGTTATATTGTTTACCACTTCCTTAATATTTTTAGCAATTTGAGTAGATTCCAATTGTTTTATGATTTTATTAACTGATAATACTTCAAATAAAACAAAAATAGTTAACAACTATTATTTTCCGATGTTTCGCTCCACTTTGTAGAGCTTCATCAGGGCTGATCAAGTTGACATTTGAAACTATTTTTTTTTTTTTTTTTTTTTACCGCAACCCTAATGCTATATTTAATATTTCTATTTTATTGGAATCATAATTGTAGTAATTGTGTATGCTGTGCTAAGCTAGCACCAGTACTCTGGTGGCTATGATACTTTTGGGATTCTTTAAGTTTATTTTGTGTTTTTATCTTCTTAAGGGGGTGCGTTTTCGGTTTCAGCACATTTCAAAACATTGAGATCAGGGAAATTTTTGTATCAACAATTTTTGGTTGGAAGCCTTTGTTTATTATTAATAAAGAACGATATTATAATTAAAAATTGAAACAATTGTTATTGCAATAACTTATTAATGATTGAACAATTGAATGAAAAAAATCTAAACTGTTTGTCTAGTCAGAAAATATTTTAGGATTATTATTCGAGGAGATTTGGAACAGCTGACCGTTTGGAAGTGGAGTGGGGAAGGACTCCAATCTGGCGGCCTATAAACCTTAAAAAACGCCAATAAAACAGGCCCTTTAAAAGCCTATCGATCCAAAACTAAAAGGGAATTATCGGCAGAGAAAAACCAGAGAGAGCATCATGAGCTCAATAAAATACCAGCGAATTTGACTGTTCCCTTAGTAATTAGCTGCTTAACAAGTGCATTAATATAATCGGGATTAAGATGGACGCTACGATTGTTTTCCCATTTAGTTAAATCCTATAGTCCCCGAACGGCCTATATGGTAATGGATAAAGCTGATTAATTATGGATTGCTCTAATAAGGTGTAATCCAGCAGTCGATATATGGAGGGTGGAGAGTTGGCCAATGGGGTTGGTATACGCTAATCAGCCAATCACAGCACAGATCCCTTGCCCTCTCCCCTGAATTATTAGAATGAAAGTCAACAATCAAACCCACCGTGGGTGGGAAGCCGAATTAATTAATAAATTACACAAATAAACCTTAATAAATTTATATAAACTAATTTTCATAAAATTTAACAATTATACAAGGTGCCAAAGTAAAATTTATCGTTCTGGACAAAATGAAACCTGCGATAATCCTCCCTATTCTTGACAACCAATAAATAAATGAAATATAATTGTTGAAACATTATTCGGAAAAAGGTTGGTGTGTCTTTATTTCTATAGTTTTATAGACAAGAACGCCCTTACTAATTTAATAATGAATTCTTTATTTATTCTGTGACAGGTTCCTTTTGGAATAATATTATAGGAACAGTTATTAATAATCTAATATATATGTACCCAAAATTATCTAAAAATCAGAAGCTATGATAAAGCCAGCTCTCGAGACCTGGGTTCTTACAGGTGCCCAAGAAAGTAGAAATCGAGAGATTCGGGAGGAAAGTCTACCGTAAAATTACAGGAGCGATCTGGGATCAGAGTCTTAACATATAGAGGAGAAGAACTAACAGTGGACTGCTTACTGAGACTGGTCAGTCAATATCTCACGATATGAAGACAAAGTGGTTAAAATGGGCTCGAAGCAATCCATCAGGACGCCTCTACACAACAATTATGATGATTATGAGGCCACTCGAGAGGCCTAAAACCAGATGGATATACATAATCAACAAAGATGTGAAAGAGTTGCATGCAGTGAACTGAAGGCTGGTTCGGGTGGCCAAAGATTTACTAAGTCGGTAGAATCAACAGAAAATATATATATATATATATAACCTAAAAACAAAACAAATAATAAAAAAACAAAACAGAAAATATAATAAATCGTACTGGAGTAATTTTGAAGCCTTTGGACAGAAACAAATACACTTCTAATAACAATGTAATTCCGTTTGCAAAAAATTACTATCCATTTTTTTTATAAAGATGGCTTACTCCACAGTGGTGTTAAGTTAAACTCTGCCAGCTTTACGAAATATTATGTTTATGAAAAATGTTTTTTTCTTTTAGGGGAATTAATTGAGAATTAATTTTTCTAAAGGAGAGAGGCTTTAATTATATTATAAGCCATCAATTGGATAAATAATTTCTATTTAAAGTTTTTACCTTTTATGAAATGAGATTCGGTATAATTTTTTTAAAACTAAATCGATTTTTTAGGATGTAAACAAGAAGAACAGTACTTTTTTTTTTTATTAAAACCAATAAGAATCCAATAATTATTGAAACAAGATTGTGAATTTAAACCTGTTTGTAGCGATTGATAAACATTAATTTTTAATAATATTATAATTTACAACAAGAATAAATAGTGAAAACATATCAATCAATTTTTTATAACGACCATTCGAAATTTTAAATAAAAATTAAATTCTGAATGATTTCAACACATTATTTTTTTTCTATGCATGTTACAAATTTAAGGTTGAATTTTTAATAGAATAAATTAAAATCCTTTTAATTAATTCGCCTGAACTCTTGCTTAGAGTTATTTATTTTACCGTTGTTCTAAAGCCACTTATGTGAAATGAGATTCCTTCATGCCTTTCACATTAAATATCATTGAAATTAATAATTAATAAAACATAAACGAATAAAATGATTGAATTTAATTAGAAATTAATATTTAGATTAGAATTAGAATTTCAAACTATATTACAGTAATAATCAATTTCGATACAGATTGAGCCAGTTACATTTTTTTCAAGACCTTGAGGAATTTTCAAAAAATACTGTCTTGTTGTAAATTATATTCACGATTTTTAATAATTCATACTCAATCAATATAAGATCACACTTAGAATTGCAAAAATAAACGCATTAAAAAACGTATTACATGAATTTATTATAAAATAGCTTACTCATTAGAAGTTTTCTTTGGGACTAACATAAACAAAAGCATACCTGCAACAGAAGCAACAATAAATTATTATTTATCTAAGAAACATTACAAGATCTATATATTATTTATAAGAATATGACATAAATCAGAACTGGGTTTATGATAGATTAAATGTCATACACAAAAATTAAAAGATAAACACTACCATAAAACACATTTTTTTAAAATATAACAAATTATGCACATATCTTTTGAAGACATGGGAGGATGAAGATGTTATGTTAAAAAATATGAACCTGAAAAATTTAATGTTTATGTATTCCTATTTAAACTAAAGAAAAACCACAATTTAAGGTATAGAAAATTTTTATTAAGTGTTATGTACAAAGGCGTATAAATATTTTTCAAATCAATAATCTCTATAGTTAATATAATGTGATATAACTTCATCTTGTCATGTCTTAAATTTATTGTGATTCACTAATTAATATTTTTATATTTCATATTATTTTACAAGATTGGTGGAGCGAAACCAGCTAATCAATGACTCGACATAATAAATTGAGTCACATCTACAACTATGTCAAATTAGTATTTAACAATCGCAAAACATTATATCAATTTAAGAATAATCTAAGTATATTAAAAATGGAGCTTTAGCTATCCATCAAACAGTTGTTGAAGTGTCTTTTTTTCATCAATTATAATTGACAATTTTAACAAGCACATACTATACAAAACTCTTTTATTCCTAATATTATCAATAAATTTTTAAAATTTAATCAATCATCAATAAAGGAGAAGGTTAAACCCGTCAAGGTAATTGCTCTCGAGCGATTTGCCATGGAATTAGTCGATTTCCTAGATAATTGTGTCCCCACTAAGTTTTAGTTGTCTATGCGCACCTGTTGAGTCTAGAGACTTCGAACTAAATTTCCAGTTGTTCAAACATTTTGAGTTATGTTCCATTAATTACTAGGAACTATGTAGTGTAGACTAGGTTTTTTTAGTGTGTGATAGTTATATAGTTGTCTTTCGTATCCATAGGCTGTCATTTTGTTTCTCCTCATTCAGACCCATAGAAATTTTTTAAAAAATGGGGATGCAGTTGATAACACCTCTCTCAAAATGTATTATTTGTTATTAGTTTAAATATTTGTTTTATATTATTTCATGTGTGTATTATTTCTTTATTTCAAATTTATTTTTAATTGTACACGTATAATGGCAAAACACGTTGAAATGGAATCGTACATCGCATACAAATAAAACGTTATTTTTCCTTAAATAATTTTAAGCGATATTGTTTTAACAATTTTAATATAAATTAAGATGTCCAACAATACCTTTGTTTTTCTGTAGGAGAAAAAAAAAAAAAAAAAATGTGAAGCATAAAAATAATGCTTTACTATGATTTTATTTTATTTATGATGTAGGGGTACATATTACACTCAACAAAAGTCGACAACTCAAGTTAGATTTCTTTTAGTTAACGAAAAATTATAATCCCATGGTACCTTACTTAGATTCAGTGGCATATGGCAGGTGACGACAAAATTCATCATAGTTAAAAACAGGAATTTAAACTTTAATTGGCTGAAGTTTTACATTTAATACATTATATAATGCTTATTTAAAATAATATAAACGTGGTTTTCCAGGGGAGCTGAAGTGCAGAAACTGAAAAATGACCTTCGGATTTAGATACACAGTTTGGGAACGCACCAATAGTATAAACGTATATTTAAATCCAATAAGAACCATATTCACTTAAAAAGAAAATGGTGTTCCATATTATCACCTTCTTCTTAAGAGTTGAAGAAAAATACGACGCTGCGTTGAGGCGCCATGTCTGGACTCAATAACATGCTATTGCGTTAAGGAGGCGGTAGTATCACTGTTAATTTGAGTTATCTGATACACGGAGATACCTTAATTATATTTCGAAGTAATTAAGATAGGAGCACTTACAATTAATGATGAGAACAGATTTCGTATAAAGCACACCTTTCCCAGTGGCGGGCCGCCGGTTCCAAGATAAAAATTAATAACCTCCTAGGAACAGAACTGCTGAGGTAGTTAACAATCCGGAAGTATTTTAATTTACACACTTAGCTCCGATCGTCGGCAACTCCGTCGAAGCAACGGTCCACCGAAGAGTACGATCAATCAACTTATTGTGTACACTGACAGCCAACTTGCAATTTCTCTTTCGAATCATTTATAAAGCACTGTTAATATTCCCGCTATAGGTTACGCTCAGGGTTGTCACGGTGCATCAGGTTAGAGTCCTGACGCTGATGGTAATGATGACGCGAAGCGTTATCATTTGCGATCAACTCTAACGAGAAAGTTATCTCAACATCTGAGACGTTTGGAGCACTGGTTGGGGTCACCAAAATTAATAAATCTGATTCTAACCTGGGCGTGGAAATTCAAGAAGTATTTCTCTCACATTCTCCTTGCGTATATCAACCACAAAGATGAATTTTTGGTCCTCCTTAACAGTTTGTCAGCATTTTGTATTAATAATGGTCAGTTCTGAGTAAATTAGTCCAATGCTACACAATGTGCGGAGATATAGGAGGGAGCTTATATTACAAGTTAAAGTTTATCATCTTCTAAACTAGATTTGTTAGCAGGAACGTCGCTGCCGGAGGCGTAAGGAGGGGGGAATTAAAATATTTTCATTCAGTAGACAAATCTGATCAAAATTGTTAGGAAATTTGAAATATGAGCATGTGCAAATGTATGTCTGTATGCAGTAAACTAAGTTTTACCATCTTCCTTTTTATTCGATCAGTAACACAATACTTTTGTTCATAATTTTTAGTTTGGCGACTATTTAACGATCGATATAAATAATAATTTATTCAAACAGAAATTAAATATTTGTTATATTGTAAAGAAAAATATTAGAGAAATGAAACAAAAATCTTTGAATATACACAAAAGATTACCAAGTAATTAGTATGGGATTACTAAAAATAAATTATTAGGAATATTAGTTTAAAAAAAAAAAATAGTAATTATATTGGAGAGATAAGATGTAATTAATTTGTAAAATGAAATTCATTTTGTTACAAGGTTTTAAGATAAATTAACCACATTTTGATGCGACAGTTTTTTTTTTTTTGGACTATCGATGTAAGATGTGTTACGTCTGGTTTGCATTAATGTGATTATATATTTTTCATTACTGATGCCTTTGCAATATTATTATATTACTATATATATAATACCTATATTATCATACTGTAGTACTATGGTAGTGGGTTATAATTTTTTATTAATAATTATTATTTAATTTTTTTTTGAGAGGGGGGAGGAAGAGCAGGAATTTCGCTTTCATTAATAAATTATTACCATCCGATAGCTTAATTTTTAATTACACTAAATGTGATAATTTAAAAGTATTTGTGTACAATAAAAAAAAGTAATTATAATAATAATAAAATCAGCTTTACGATAGTTTTACAACTATGTCGAAAATTTATCTTTTGTCCAGTATATTAAGTTATTTGAAGATAATGATAATTACATTTTTTAAATTAAAACAACTAAAATTGCCATTTCGTGATGTTTAGGGGGTTAATTATGGAGTTTGTATGGAGAATAAACAAGCTGGAATTGTGGAAGTAAGATGGCGACTGAAGGCGGAGAGAGATAGGAGGTAGGTGCGCCTTTTGCTTGTTGCCCGCAGGTATACGACAATGGGAACCGTTACTGGCAGGATACCTGCCATCTGCAACACCTATCTTCTCACTCCCTCGCTCTCCATCTCTCCTCTGTTCATTTACACTCTTTTTCTCGCTCTATTCCGAGGGATAGGATAACAGTAAAGCAGAATAATTACGGAATATTTGGAATAATGATTCGTTAGCGCTGATCGCAAATCACAAACGCTCAGTAAACAAGAAAAGTAACGAATGACAGTATAAATACACTTGTGAGTAAAGAAGTAATAGAGGACTAAAAACTAGTGTTACATCTTATTTTATTTTATTTTTTTATATTTTATTTATTGCTATTTACAACAGTATACAAATATATACAACAAGTAAATATGCTGTTAGTGATAAAATGATACGAAAATGCGGAGAACCTACCAATTGATAGAACTCCAATTCTTTTACAATAAAAAGAATACAATAAAATAAAATAGATAATATAAATTCATAGAAATCATACCTTAAACCAATTTGCTTCAGATACTTGTTAATTTAATTATCCAGACAAATGAAAAACTAAACCAATAAAGCTGACTGAATTTAAAGAAAATATAAACACTAATTTATTAGTATAAAAACAAAAACATTAAAATTATATTTTCTATTTATTACTTTGCTATTATTTAGTTTTCGTTAATTTCTATTATTGTAGACTTCCGTAAATACGGTGTGAATGTCCTCACATATTTATATCACCAATGTCTGAATTTATGTCAAAATGTAATACTTGACTAGAGACTATATTATTTTATCATTACGTTATTTTATTTATTTATTTTTCATACAGATAGTTTGAATATGTTAATATTGTTTATTATTTTGTTTGTATATATTTTAAGTTTTTTTTAAATTTATTTATTTTTTATTCATTTATTTATTTTATTTTATTTTAGTAAGTATGAGATCATTCTTCACTACTACTTATTGCCCACAACAGTGTGGCAGATTGTAATATCCATCAATAAATAAAAATTATTATTTTTTAAAAAAAAACTTATAGTGCTTAAATAAAAAATAAATTTTGTATTTAACAAATGTATTCACAAAAATTGATCAGAATAAAATAATTGGTGATTATTAGAATTTACAAGCAGTTGAGGAAGCACTTGCGTAAAATAAATAAAGAAAGTAATACTACAAAATATAGGAGAAAAAAAAACATCTAGAGTGAATTATTCATTCGGTTGAGAAGATTCTTTGTTATTCAAAATACGATAATTATAAATATCTTTCTCTGGGCAGTTCTTAACCAATACTAAGCACAAACGTGTGGATAAATCACAAGCGCATACTCTTTGATTTGAGTCTAAATGCCGACATTAGAGAGATAGGCCACATATCATGGCAATCCAAACGCTTACATAAGTGGAAACTCGTAAAAAATTTTAGACGTACATTTGTCCAAGTAATACATAAGTAGCTTATGCGTTTATTGCATTCCGTGCACCACTGAAGCTACACCAATTAATTAACGAGACCTTTGTGACGAAACAAGACTACTTTTAGGATTCTGAATCGGACATAGGAATGGAATGCTGCCGACATGAAGAATTATGTTGGACATGACATGTTTAATGTTGAGCGGAGAAGGAGTGTCGGTGTTCGCTAGGGAAAAAAAATCCAGAAAGGATTCTTCGGCCTTTTTTGTCCGAGAGCAGTGCGAATTCCACTTCCATCCACTAACAATCAATAAAACGAACATAATTGACCCCATTCCTTAAAAAGCCAAGCTCATCCCCTCAGTGGGATTCTTTATCTGCTTTATGGTTATAATGGCAAATTAGAGAATTTAACTTGTCATTTAGGCAGAAAACAATGGCATTCCGAGAGCGAGTAATGTTGTTTACAACGGTAATTTGAATTTTCTAACGATTTGTCTTCCGTTTAAGGTATTCTGTAAGAAAAAATATACCTCCGATAGTAGGTAAATTTTAAGTAGGTTTAAATTTAATTAGATCCAATATTATATTGACTCTTCTTTAAAAGAATTCTCATAGGATTTTTGCTAATGAAATAAAGAGAAAAATTAACAAAAATATAGTTATGATAAATAATATTTAAAATGCTTGAACTGAGTAGAGGAAGGTTACAAGCATGGTTGTGATAAAAGTTTATTAATAGTGTTTGCAGATAAATAATTTTGACTGTGTTTTAATGGATAATTG
>NW_027112775.1:443947-452239 GCF_000696795.3 Halyomorpha halys
AGATAAATAATTTTGACTGTGTTTTAATGGATAATTGACTAATTAGGTAATTAAACATATGTGGGATATACTTATAAACAAAAAATAATTTTACCTAATGTTTTTAATGTTTTCATAGATATTAATGTTTTGACCTGGGCAGAATAGCCTGAATGAAGTTTTTAGAGTGGTTTAAATTATATGTTTGCAAAGTGGTATTGAGATAAGGTAAATTATAAATAATAATGTTAAGTATTTAAATTGTTTGTAGGATCATACATATAATAGAAACTTTTTGTAGTAGATGTCCCTGAAGATTGGCCGAAACGTTGGACGTATAAAAGAAATAAAAAGTTTTGAGACTATAATTGGATAGTGTTTGAATTATTTATTAAAGAATTCTCCTGTTAGAATACTACAATTTAAAAAAAAAAAAATGCAAAAGAATGTCTTATCGCTTGTCACAACGTGATGACTAAAAGGGCTGAAGAAACCCGCCATCCCAATCATGTCTCATGGTGATTAGTAGCTTGATATTTGTCCCTTCAACTGGAATGGGTCGATATACCATCCAATACGGATGCAACCGTAGTTAATACACAATCGAGATGGCATATACACAAATAAGTTTATAAAGGAATAGGTTAGAATGAAACTTTTTTTTTTTTTAACCTTAGCGAATGAAGTTTAGACCTCCCAGCACTTTTAGCAGGGAATGGGTATTGCGGCCCCTCGTAATTGGGGCACTTACAACCAGGCCACGTTACCTTGGGGTTGCCCATTTCCACCCTTTCCTCAACGCCCCTAAGGAGGTTTTTAGGAAATGTACGATTCACAGCCCTTACAGCGAGCTTAGTTGTTACACGAGGGACTTCATCACGAACAAAATTATTTACCACAGTGCTTACCTTATTAATATATCATAGAATGGATGTCAAATCGAAATAACTTATCAGAATAATAAAATTTTATGGAAATGAAACCAGAGAGCGGTCACTATCTAATATTGAGAACTATTTTCGAACCTTCGACCTATTCGTGAACATGAAGCACTTAGCAATTCTAAGGCGATATTACCATACGCACACGGATCCAAAATGCGAGAAGAAACAAAACATTTTTTTTAACAACTGATTATGGGGGGAGGGGGATATAGTCTCATACAAAAGACACCCTTAACTATATACAATGTTATAAATATAAAAAAAAATTGTAAAATAAATAGATTAAAATAATAATTATTATTAATAAAAGATAAAAGTAAAGTTAATGACATTTATGGATTTAACAAAATAAATAATTGACTTCTAATGAAAAAAAAAAGAAAGTGAATTCAGGGAAAAATATGAAAGGAAAAAAAAAATTAAGATAAAATAAAATTTTAGAGTGACAATAACAGAACTGATAAATATAGAACTTAAAACAGGATGTCCTGTAGCTGCCTAGGCTTCAGTCTTCGGGTTGTGGTTGGGTTTCCCAAGTTGTAGTTCACTACTCCTTTAACTGTAGGTAACTAGGAGTGGAACTTCATGAACCTTTTTTTGATGTAATCCTCTATGGTCTCTATTTGTAATTCCCGATGCAATTGGCTGTTTCTTAGAAACCAAGGAGCTTCCACTTCAATTCTTACGACTTTATAAGCTATAAGCTACTATGTGCAAAATTTCAAATTGTTATACCCCATCTGACGCAACAGTCACCGGGAAAAAGGTTTTTCGCATAAAATGGAAGAAAACCACACATTGGTTAACGACTTAGGCCGGGAAAGTTAATAAAATCAATCCATATGAATAACCTATGCGGCAATAGGTCGGTTGGAAACTGTATACTAAACAAATTAGAAAACTTACTTAAAGATTTATGCCTTTGTGGCAATATAAGTTAGACTGCTGAAGACTAAGAACGTTTTTGAATAATTAAAACGAAAGTTAATGTTTGAAATGAAAATAAAATATGACTGATTAGGAGGGTAAACTCTTACAAAACATTTTGAGCTTCTTAAAATTCCATTTACAGTTTATTTAAACATGCCTAATTAAAAAATTAGTCTCAGAGAAAAAATTATAACGCAATAAAAGAATGTTTTCTGAACATTTTAGATTATTAAATTGTGCCCCTTCTGAGATATTTCAGATATAAAATATCTGATTATTATCATTACTAAGGCAATTTCAGTTTTATCTTTCACAGTTTTATTTTACAAAAAAGGAGTTTTCATTTTGAATTTTTTAATAATAACAAATATTAATTTTTAATAATAATTAAGTGGAGGCGAATATATTGGATAGGAAATATTGTATATTTTGTACTTTAGCATATTTCATTTTAACCACATATAATTTATGGATGAGTTTTTGCAGGTCTAGAGATGAGACTGAAGAGACTCATAAATTTCTTTATTTAGATTAATCGTAAGCGCTCCCATGTCTCCAGTAGGTATATCGAGTTAGAATGACTTAATCCAACAAGCGAAATAAAACTATAATTATTATATTCAATAACTAATAACAACTTTACTCCGTCTTATATAAATTTCATGAAATCAAAACTTGGTTTGGAAAAAGCTTTTGGCATGTCGCCCAGACTGTCTCCCTAGAAATAACTATAGATGAAGAAGCGTACCGAATATTGTCTAATACCTTAACAAAATTGGAAGTGGCTCTTTCCTTCTTTCCGACAGCAATACATCCATGGTGTTTTTCTTTTCCAAGTCTTTCAGACCAAAAATCCTTCCTACATCCTCGATCTCCTCACTACATGTTCATCTATCCATTCATTAAATATTAGATCCTAACCGATAGATTTATATGCCCTTACACAGAACCGCCTCATTCATCCTTCGTTTTTCGTGCAACCTCCTTCTGGAATTTTCTCTCCATATTTATTCTCCAATCCTCTTTTGATCTTTCCTTTTAACAAGTCTTTTTCCTTCATCTACTACATAATCAAACTACCGTGTCAATTCAAACAATTTGTACATTCATAACGTTAATTACCACGATAAAACTGTAATTTAAATACCGCGATTTTGTAAATATTTTGTCAGACAAATAATCATCAGTTGGAACCATGTATTTTAAGGGGACTTTTGTCTCATAATAAAATTATTTTTTCAGTCAATTAAATTTTAATCAGATTGATTCTGGAAAAAAAACCCACTTTGTACAGAAATAAAATTATATAAGATTTTTTTTTTTACTTGTAACAATTTAGTTTTATTACTAATACATATAAATTCAATATTTTGGTAGCGTTTCGCCCTTTTTACCTTTGGCCATTTTTAAACAATTTTTTACTTTTTCACCACCCTCACTTAATAAAAAATTTTTTTTTCATAAACTCCATGGAAGTATTAGTCCACGGTTATTTTTTTGTGAGGCTTTTCATCTATAATAATAAAAAAAAAAAAATATAATAATAAAGTTCATAATAATGATTTATTTATTAACTCATTAAAAATTGAAGACCATAGATTGTAATACAAACCTCTATAAAATGTATAATAGGGTGATACGCCTATACAAACTGGGCGCTCACAAAACATTAATTAATACCTGATTTCAACTCTATGAACATCGTATAAACAATGAGTAGATAAAAAATAACAGATCAATTTTTTACGTAACCTAGCCAAATTAAATTGGCTGACTTCTGGTATGGATTGATCCTTTAATATTTCTGGAAAATTCAGAGCTTAAACCTAACGCCAAAAAAATTCAGAATTATATGTAATCTCACAACAATCGTAGGTTCAAGAGATAGGCAAGACATGATAACTACGAGAATTAAGTGAGGAACGTCCAAAACGGAGAAGATACAATTTGAAACGGAACCCCTTCAATTAATGAGACATAGGAAGACCCGAAGTGCCAGTCGCGTCAGTGGCAGGGATGAACGGAATGCTGATGAGTAAGAGCTTGAAGAATCTGGGGATCACGGACAGAACTCTGAAGATGTAATGGATCACATATATCATCTGGAAATGATCTCCGGTTTACTGCCTTGTCCTTACTGACGCACTCAAATCGAATTGATGTCAACCGATCCATTTAAAGTCATCCCTCTTTGTTAGTAGAGCTAGAACTCCAATGAAGTAGTCTTATTAATACATCATTGGCTATGAACGTTCCACGATGTAAGCAACACGTAACTTTGGACAATATTTTCAACTACCACAAAATTGAGTTAATTTGCAACATTTTTTTTTTTTTATATTCAACGTATATGAGCAAGTTACAGAAATAAAAAAAGTTAGAATTTTAAAAATTCCGAGTGAAGTTTATAGGTACGTTGGGAGACATTGCACGACTTTCTAAAATGAATTTAAGACTGTTAAAGAGAATAAAAAAATACACTACAACCATATATGAGTAATATTAAAATTTAAAAAAAAAATTAATTCTGTGGAATTAAAAGAAAAATACGAAAATTTATTTGAATAAACATGATAAAAAATTTCTCTTGAAATAAAAGTATATTAAAAATACAATTATATAAAAAAAAAATTAGTGGACACCATATTTTATTAAACATGTGATCATATTGTAATAAATTTTTAATCTATAAGTAGAATAATAATGGGTGTAAAAAATAGAGTTTAACTGATCAACAATTCATTTTAAATAAATTGTAAATTATTAGCTATTATTTCTTATAATTGTAAAATGGTGGTAGGTCTGCCGTTAGGCGTACAGAAGGTACACCCCTCAAATCAATATGAATAAAGGACAACTGGTAATAGACCAAAATGCTAAATATATATGTATTTTAATTACTTTCAATTATTTTTAATCGATTTTGAATTAATAAAGATAGAATTTGAACAACTTTATGATCGCACTTACCTGTATTACACGAGAAGCAATCTAGCAAGAACATTAATATTAATTTTAATTGACATTTAACAATCAAGTAATGGTATTAAAAATTAAAACTCCACAAACGATCATCTAACCATTATACATTAAAGATTAAAGAATGCATTTACAATTATTCAATGCATAACAAACAATATTTTTTTGAGGCAACAACATTCTGAAATTTTATTTTATTCTCGTCATCAGAAAAAAATAATTCACAAACTTTACCTAAAATACTCAGCAAACGATAATATTAAATAAAATGGTTTTTAATGAATTTTTGTTAATATGTATGGTTTAGATGTTATACTTCGTCACTGGTAACCAAAAAGTATCATTTAGAATATATAGATACATAACTGCTACTTTACGTCACATATCGGATCAAATGATTCAACTTAATTTATTTGGTGTAATCCTAAACTCCATACCTATTCGTGTTTTCCTCTGTGCTTCATAAAAACGCCACGAGATGAATTCTAAGTATGTGTTGAGGATCAAGGAGTTGAATGTGAGCGAGAAGGCTTATATATAAACTGTAACAAACTTCAGAGAAAGATCTTTCCAAGAGAATACACAAACAGAGTTTTCCGTTCTACCGCACCCGAAATAGGGTTCGGTTTTGAGCTGTGGGCTCTAACACCACACAACTAAGTAATCTTACTGAGGGGTTCCAGTCTTTTATGGAAAGGGACCAGATGTGTTCACAGATGCGTGAAAATTTTGAGGAAAAGCGGGAATGTTTAATTGTAACATTTATCATCGAATAATGATAGACGCGCATAGGAAAACTACACTGGGCAATGACAATAATGGGAACTGACAAAGAAGTTAGGTGATATTTTTGCCATTAAATACATACTAGCATAAAATGTTATTTATCTATCTGTTTTATTTTAAGGCCAATTAATTTAAATAATTACCATACTAAGTAAGGTGAAAAAATTAGTTTTGACAATAAAAATTTGAGGATGTTTATTAGGAGTAATTCAGGTAAAAATATAATGCGTTAATGAAATAAAATTAGTTTTCTGGATAATTATTTAATTAGAAAAATGGAATTGAAAAAACGGTTTAGTATTAAGAGAGGTTAATAAATAGGCAATAGCATATATATATATATGTGTATAATGAAGAATCCCTAAAGTGTGCAATCATTGGGGGATGTGAAAGTGTAGAAGGATAAATGTCTGCCTACTTAAACATTGGAACTCCTTAATTTTTTCTTTCTTTTTTTTTAGCAATGGTATATCAGAAAAAAATATCAATATCGCCATAAGTCATGGACCTCAAGAACTATCAACAGGAATTTTGAGGTCAAACTTCAACATTTATAACACTGCGTTCAGTTGCTGTTTTCTGGAAAAATTAAAAACAATTTGACTGTAGGAATATAGCCCAAGTGCTGGTTAATAAATGTATCAAAATAGTTAAAGAAAATGAATTATTGTTAGCCAACGTTTCACCCTACTTTGGAGGACTTCGTCAGGACTAAATGAAAAAAAAACAAGATACAAACATTTCAGAATTAACAAAACATTAAAATAAAAACATTTCAAAACAATTAAAGATAACAATATAAGGAATTATACATGTAGGTGGACTAGAAATAAATACAGATCTAGACTAATAAATTGTAGGAGACTACGCATTAAAATTAGTTATAAATATGGTAAAGAGGTTGGAGTGAAAGGTAGAACAAACAGAGAGGTGAAGTACAGTAATATGTAAAAGGGAGATATTAAGAAAATTGACAAAAACTAAACAATAAACATAAGGGTAATCAACTGTAGATTGAAGCAAGGCAAACGACTGAGAAAAAAGGTGGAAGTCAGGTATAGAAAAAAATCCCCACTTCCTAGGCTAACCCTTAGGAAGGGTAATATTTTTTATAATATATAGATAGGTAAACGTTGGTTAACAATAAATAGTTTTATTTTACTATTTTGATACCTTTATTGACAGCCAGTCCTTTATCCTCCTAAAATCTACTTCATATGGTCAACTATCTTCTTCCGATAAAAACAAATTGGAGTTTATCTAAGCCATCCTGAGGTTTTAAAAGAAATTCTTCGTTTCTTAAGAGGTTTAACACAATATATTTAGTAAGTTTTTCAGGTAAAAATCCATAAAGTTCAATATAAATCATAATGAAAACAATTCTTTAACACATGTAAAACTAATAAAATGTTGGTCGACTATTTAGGGATGTTTTAGGGTAAGCACTCTGTGATTGACCATGGGAGGAGTCTATTCCCACCTTTTATCTTAAGTACATTGGGTCGTTGAAACCATACATGGAATTATTGAGGAGTTATTCAAGCTATTGAAAAACGTTTATGTTAGGGTGTGGAAGACAAGCGATTCATCGGTGATCGTATAATGTGCCAACTTCCCAGCACGAATTGTGCACAGTGAAGCAATCGATGAGATATTTCACCGAGTTCCATGTTAGCTCTTATGTATTTATCCAAGAATGACTAAGGCTGAATTGGAAGTTGTATTTTTTACGGAAATTTACCTATCGGGCCTGGAAATATCTAGTTGCAATTCTTTCAAGTAAGTGCATACCTATATACATATATCATCGATAGTATAAAATCTTGTCCATTGCCCATTAAAGGCTTCACTATGAACAAGTGGGTAGTCATTTTTGCAAGGGATTTGGCACGACATAGCAAACATAAAAGTTTCCCCAAGTAATTTTCCAGAAAAAATGCCCATTAATATAAAGTTTGCAGATGGCAATATTTATTATTCAATTGTTATTAGAGAAACTTATACTTCTTTCTAATAATTCCACGTAGTTTCAGCGAAACTATTATCCGGCGAATATAATATATACACTCCATCTTATATAAATTTCGTAAACTCCAAACACAACTTGGTTAGGAAGAAGGTTTTGGCATATTGCCCAGACTGTCTCCCTAGAAATAACTATAGCTGAAAAATCGTACCAAATATTGTCTAATAACGACAAAAAAAAAAAAAAGAAAATCGGAAAAAATAATCATACTTCTTATTCAACGTTTACTCTGAATTTTGCATCTTAAATCTAAGCATGAGACAAATTTAGAGATCACACAGCAAAAGATTTTGAAGAGAGAATTTTTCAAATTGTAATCAACCTTAAAGTAAAACCGAATTAAAAACAATAAATTATTGCAAATTGTCGAAAGCATCTTAGTTGAGACATCACTGACGCGGATACTTGTCCCATTTGAAAATATTGAGTTGGACCAGTGAAGTAAGTAACTGTATTTATGGTAACAGCTCAAGGAAAACATTAAAATGATTGACCATTACTTTTATCTTGTTTTCTAACACAATTATTTATAATACGAAACACTATGACAAAAAAAAAATTATCATATATTTTTAGAAATACAAATTTCCTTACAAAAATATGGGATTAATTTATTGATACTTATACTGTTTTTAGAAATGAGATTTT
>NW_027112775.1:452289-460903 GCF_000696795.3 Halyomorpha halys
AATAATGTCTGGCTTTTTATCTACTATTGTCAATTTTCTTACTTCATTGTTATAAATAAAATAAAATATTATTTAACACAATAATTATTTCGTGAAATTCCACGGTTGAACTTTGCACTGCAACTAAAAAACGTCATTCGTCCAAGTAATGGGTGGTTGTAAAATATTGTACGTTAAAGTTGTAATTTAGTAAAAATATTATTATTAAAAAATAAAAAAAATAAGCCAAATATTTCAAGGTTTGGCTAACTCATGCAAATATTTGTGTCTATAACGGGACAAAATCAGCATGGCAAAATCTCCGTTACAACCACTATTCTTTATTGGAAACTGAATAAATTAAATTCTCCCACTCCAGCTACTTCTGTTAAGTCGATCGAAACTCTGACTTCGAAGGAATTTCAAGTTTCATCCGTTGTAGTCCTATGGAGAGGTTGAATTTATTGGACACTATTCCACCACAGAAAAAGGAAAGGGCGTAATTTATATCAAAACATCATTTTATTGGTTTATAGTTAACGAACCATGTGTATGAAGAGATTTTGGGTTATACTTTGTAATTATTATTTTAACTAGATCCTATCCCGTCCATTTTAAAATAATTTTAATTAGAATTTTCAGAAATTTTAAAAAGAATCATTTAACTTGAAAAAAGGCTAGTTGGTGAAAACAAAATTATATGGTTCTTTAAGATTTTTTACGGTACGAACGTAAAAAAAAACTTAAAGGCTCAAATACTCCTATTTATGTTGAATAGGTACCCTGAGGCACGGGTTCAATTCCTTATAAAACTTTTAAAAACAGGGTTCACTCAGCCCAGTACATTTAAACATTTACGTGGAAAGAGTATCAGCTCGATCAATAAAAGACTGAAGATAGTGATGGCATTTATTGTTTTTTTCACTTTAGCTAGAAAAATAAATTCTAGGCCTAGGTGTTTAAACTACCAGCGAACCGTGAACCAAACCCGACTTAACGAATGACAATTCTGTGTTTCCCTTAAACGCTTCCTCTTTTTTAACCCTAACTTAATAGAGATTAATTACCACTGTGGACGACTCCATTTGAATAAATATGCATAAATTAAGAATTAATTTCCCTCAGCACTTCAATCCCCTCAGAGTTTTTAAACCTCTTCTCTAACCGAGTTTTCTAACTAGCTAAGTGGCTCCGTTGTTGAAGAACAAATACTTAAGCTTATTAAATTATGGTCTCCTATAAATTCGGATTATATAATAATGGAGTTTTACTTGAATTTTTCTTATTGAACGCTCATAATATATTAGTGATGTGTATATATATAAATATTTTGATCATAAGTAATTCAGAAGTTATATTTCTTTTGATCGCGAGTGGTGGAAAGCTGAATATACCTTGGTGAATTGAAGCGTTATGGAGCTTATATATTAAAAAAAATAATAATACATAAAAATAATCAGATACACACTATTCATCGTTTTGTAAAATAAAAATAATAAGTTAAAATTCTATATATTAAAATGTAAATCGAAGATGAATCATAATATATTTTAATTTAGTAAAAACGAATTAGAAAGTGATAAAAAAAGTAAATTAAACAGAAAGATATAATTATACCGTGAAATTTATAAGTGCTTTCAAACCATCATTAATTTTTTTCACAAACAAAATTTAACTACTTTACTGCTCACAAAATAAAATATATTACCATTTTTTTCAACGTTTAATTATTCAGGAATGATAAAAAAAATTTAATTTTTTTTTTTTTATGTTTTATAAAGTTTATATTCTAACATTCCAAAATTCATAACCGTTACTATTATTTTATTTATTTTGTGATAGATCTAAATAATATCATCTAATATATTAAGTGAATCATTTAACTTCATCAAATATCAATTCAACACAGAGATTTGATACAAAAATTTAAAAAATAAAAAAACTGTGAAGAAGCTGTCATGGACTTAGAAATTGAGAGGAAATAAACTGAAAAAATCTTCTAAAAATATCTTATATATAATTTTGGGTTTTTTAGGTAAATTTTATTTACGAACGACGCACAGCTTCGTCGTAGCTTAGCTCTTTAGGTTTTTCTAGAGTAAACTTCAGGGCGCATCCCTTAGAATGGGTAAAAATTGAACCTCTTTTGAAACAGAAATTAACGCCAAATTTTTTCTTGACTTTAACTTGAAAGAACTCAAAAATTGATTTTTTGTTAATTCGAGAGCACTCGGTACTTTGATTTACCATACAGTGGTTGGCAAAGTAATCAATTTCCACTATTAACTGTAAATAGTTTTCATTAAAGTACTAAAAGATTTGGGTAGGATAACTCTTTTTTTTCCCTCTACCTCTTGGACTATAAATAAAAAAAAAAAAGAACACAAGATGTAAAGGAAGTTGGAGAGAAAATTCAACAATTTGTAATTCGTTCAATTTTGTTATCTGTGAGATCTACACTGGTCCCCCCAAGCTAGCGGCGATTATGCGTTGACGCGGAATAATCAGCAGTGTTTAGCCAAAGGTAATCACCCGAGCTCACGCCAACCTCCAGCTGCCTTGCCCCCTCAACATTCAACATCAACTTGCTTCTAAAACTCAAATCATCCACACCTTTCGACCGGATCGAAGCCACCCACGGAATTCGAAAATTCCACGCAACGCCGAAAATAACGGATGATTTCGGTCTGAGCGGTTGCATCAGGAGAACACGCAAGAAATTACCAGCACACTTTGATTTGAATCTGGCGGGATAGTTCTAGATGGAATTCAGACATTTCACTTAATGGCAGATGTTAAGGAAAACGTGTTACAATTATCATAGTCCACAATAGATTATTTTTAGAGGAAGGAAAATAGATCAAGTTATATTTTCAGCATAGTGATAACACAATTTTGTTCACCTAATGTGGTGTTTTTTTTGTGTGTGTGGGACTGAGAAGTTTCTGAGAAATTCATAGCTTCTATAAAGAGGTTAACTGACAAATCAGAACTAAGAAGTAAAATTTGATATATCTTAAGAACATTTGATAAAAAATTTATAATTTTTACGTTTTAAAGCCCAAGATTTTTTTTTCATTAAGTAACTATAATTTCCTAATATACCATTAAAATATTTGACATTTGTTGGCTTAAAGCTCAACGATCTCCTATTAACATTAATTTAAAACCAGATGTGTTCGTAAAAATATAATTCTTATATAGATTTTTAAATTTAAAAAGAAATACAACGGATGTGTAGTGTGAACATAACAAACATAATGGTAAATTCCAGGCGCATTATTGACTATTCATTAATTTAGGCTGTTAATTATTACAACTCTAATTATTCCTCCTAAATAAATGAACAATAGCGTTTTAATTACAATAATACTCTGTATTGACTTTCAGGCCTTTTCAACGAACTAAATGAATATTCAACAAATTCGAGTAGCCGAACTCAAATATCGGATTTAAACTTTTATTCGAAGCATGAGGTGAATAAATCAGAACGGGGTACCGTCTGTTGTTTTTGTCAAGTCAATTTTGTTTACGTTCCACGAGTTATTTTTAAAAACAGACCTAAACAGATGTACGAGACAGATTCTGAGTCGTCCGTTCGGATGGAAAGTTATTTCGAAGTATTATGTACACGAAGAAATTCTTAGATGTTTGTACAAATATAGTTTTTAAAAAAATATTATATTTAATATGGAGTGAAAGATAGAGAAATGTTAAAATCATGTTGATAAACGATTTTTGGAAAAAAACAAATCTTAATTTTTACAGATAACAAAATTGCCGACCGAAAGTTTAGCACAATATAAATTTTTTGAAAAAAAAAACTATAATATTGGAATGAATAATACTATAATAAAATTTTAAAGGATTTTTACAATTAATATTGCTACTTTATAGTAACAAATAAAATTCACCTTTAACTGGTTCAGTGAATTATAATTGGCCTCAAACTGTTTTTTACTATTTAATTAAGTAAAAACTAAACTAAGTCTTATCTCTTATGGTTACTTACCTTCAATGGTTTCCGTGTCAAAAGGTTTGTATAAAATAATAATTTATGACTAAAAATGACAAACAAATTTTATAATTTGAAGTAAATAAATGCTGAACAGATTGAATAAAAAAAAACTTGATATCATGTTGCTTACTATATATAAAACATGAAACAGAGAGTTTTTACTTAAATGTCAAATTATAATTAAGATTATTAATTATCATGATTAAAACCGCCTTGAAACATCTGTTAGGCAATAAACAACGTTAAAGTATGATTTATTCTCAGATCATAAAACACATTAACTCTATTAATTATAACTAAAAGGAGCAATTATTTAATATTAATTCGTTTAAATTTATTTTATATATTATAAACACACAAGACGAAGATAAAAATGTGTTTATATTAAGAAAATATATGATTGTTATAAATCTGAGGCATGGCGCCAAAGGAGTAGGTAGCGGCTGTCTTAAAACTTAAGACTCTTGCCAAAGAGATAAATCCCGTCGACCAAGGAATAGCGTTTGCAGCGAGCGGCTTAGGAACGTGGTCAAAAACTTTCCGTACTGGGGTTCCCCGGAGTATAATGTACGCATGAATTTTAAAAGCATGGACGGATATAATTGGAACCTGATTTTATCAAAAGCTCCCCCCCCCCCCGATATACGTGGATGGAATGGGACGAGGATTTCGGGTCTCGAGGGGAAGAATTCTTCCTCCATATCGTTCGGTAGGGGAAAAGTGAGAAGAAAGGAAATGTTTTGAGGCAATATGGATATTATCATATTCGAAATTGAAATACTGCATACATTTTCACGCATTATAAATCAACTAGTTTTATCATTATTTTGTTAAAATTTTTATAGACGAATGATTAAGGCAAATATCGTTCAGCCTAAATTTACTTCAACAAAATTTACAATCGTATCATATATTCACTAAACTGAACAAAAAAATAATAAAACATAAGAAACATAAATTTTCAACACTAGGAGCCCAGTTTACAGTTAGTTTAGTCTTTAAAATGCTTGTTTTAGGTTAGTTAACCTCTATCAAAGCTAGTCTACTTTAAATCTTATAAAAAAATAAACAATAATTATTTTTAAATTTCATTTAAACTGAATTGAGCTATTTTAGCACTAGTATTGGGCGCCAAAAATTGGAAATTAATACTTTGACATGCAAAATAATTTTCTTACATTAATTAAAAAGGTTCTAAACTATGATTTAAAACAAAAAGTACGAGAAATTTCTTTAAAAATAGTCATACAAATTTTAAAAACTTATCTATTATCCAACTAATCTGAACATCATGGCCAGGCAGAGATAGTATGCCCAGGTAGTTTTCTGTTAATGACCGATATTTCAAGTCAAAGACTTTTTCTGTGTAAAAAAAACTGAACAAGTAAATCATTGAAATAGCGTAAAATTCATACTTTATTGATTTCAAACCCTTATGTTTTAAAATTTTGATTCACATGATCCTATTACTAGAGTAGTGTCCACTGTCAGCCCTACCTCATATAAATGTTATATCAAAGAATAAGAACAAAGTATAAGTATTTGTAAAATTAAATCAAATATACATTAAAAAAAACAAAACTATAATAAATATTAACAGGAACCTCAATATTATGATTTTTTTGCCAATTTCCCTATCAATTATTCCGAAAATATTCATTAAATTGAAGTCTTTTTATCAAAGCATCCTACTTAGTAACTAATAAATGCCAAATATAAAGAGTATAATATCATTTCCGAGAATATTCTTTTAGGATTGTATGCACAACGGTAAAGGAACAATTTTTTTCCTTATTTAGAACAAACATGAAACAACAAAGACGTTTAAGAAACATAAATCAGCAAACACCAACAGTTGAGATGCGAAATAAAATATATTAAGGCAAGTTACAAAAAGAAATAAAAACTTATTGGATTTTTTCCCCCTTCCTGGTCATTCCTAGCATACGTATTGTACATATTAGAGACCAGCTGTAGTGGCTTCATTTTCTTCCTTAGAGAGCCAGAGTTATTTATTTCCTGAGCAAGGAAGTAATTTAGTTAAGTAATTTTTTTCTCTCGCTCTTTCTTGGCCGACCACATTTCAATCTTTGTGATCAGCTGTCAACATGTTTTTGTTTTAAGAGTGCATTTTTAAAAAAATGACTATAAAAGTGGATGATGAAATTCAAGTTAAACTCTTTTAGAAATTAAAAGAAAGCTTTTTCAGTGACGGCAATCTAGATAACACTTACGCAAATAAAACCGGTTTATAAGACAATAAAGACATGAACATCAAACAAGATTTTATACCGAGAAGTAACTACGACGTGAACTATAAATCAAATTCTGCAATTTCACAAAGAAATATTCTGAAACAATTACGGGGTATTCATGACTTTTAGATTAACATGTTAAAACGAAATAACATATAACATGGTTGAGAATCTGTTACTAGGTCTACTATATCGAGAATGACGTCACGTAACAGACCAGCTGAGATCGTTACCATTTTGTTTGTTGTGTTAGGTTACTTACTCGTAGTTTGTGTTTTGATTTTCTTATTAATGTTTTAAAAGTAATAAAACAATGGACGAAAATAATAATAATGTAATGACAGTAGTCAACTAGCTCATCTTGATTCTCTTCTTCACAAGTTACAAGATCAACAAGACACGCAGGTGGCCTAACTTTCACATAACATTTTTAATCAATTTAGGCATGTTGTAATAATGTACTTTGATCATAACTTTGGAAGGAGAGGTTATAAAACAAGTTGGTCAGAAAATCCGTTAGGAGTTCTGAAGTATTTAACATTTAACATGACTTTAAATAGGGCTGCTCACAATCCTATACTTATTACATTTAACATGGTAAAACATTTTACATTTAACACATCATGAATACCCCTTAACATAGGAAAAAGATAAGGTACTCGAACATCTAAAAGCAGTCGCAAACGTTCGAATTGTAAATGATAATACCAAGTCCAGGCTAGAGACGTTCAAAACAACGTTTCGGGTATCATTTCAAAACCATTCGCTCAGAACAACGCACAAGAAGTTTTTCATACACAGACAAATGTCAATAACAATAATCGATAATTGGTTGAAGTTTTTTCTCTCGATTAGAATTTTTTCTCAGTTTATCGATCTCTAAGTCCATAAATGAAGTTAACATTTATTGGTTCCGATTAGTTTATTAAAATATAACATTTCACTAATGCAGACAACATTGTATTCTGATTCTTCTGAAAAGACGACGCGAAGTTTATATTGATATCATTATCCAATAATTTGATGGTTTTGTATTAATAATTATAAAAAGATCTCAAGAGATAAAAATATTTCACGTTCCTTGATCTAAGATGATAGATATATAAGAAAAAACATTGCGCCAGAGTCTTTTCTGTTTCGAAGGATCGTAACTACTGTTGAGAAAGTTAGGCAATGTGAACTACTGCTCTACTTAAGAGGGAAAATTCGAGAATCCAACATCGTCGGAAAGTTCGTTGAGCGGATCCTATTAAAATACATATTAATCATCGTTAAGGGCAAGATGGGTGCAACTTGGGTGCAGTGAAACAAGGCGCCAACAGTAATTAGCGCCGGAGGAGAACTGAACAGGGTTATCACTTATGTGCTCCCCGTTCCAATATTTCCTTCAAAACTCCTAAAACCACCCCACCCCCCATCCCCACTGACTAATGGGCTATTTGCAAGTAGAGTTTAAGCTGAACAAATTAATCTCCGAGTTGGCCTCAGCAGTCCTACCTTACTAAGGGCCGTTCATCACAGTTCAACCCTAGCCCGCTCGCACTCCCTCAAATCCCACTCCGCGTTTTGTTTTATCCCCCCCCCCCCCACACACACACACATATCCTTCGGGCGGCTTCTGCCAGGGAAATTTCTCTGAATAATTTATATACGCGTGGCCATGTTTTATTAAGCCATGCGTATATTATTTCCTCCTAACCCAAAATATATTTAAAAAAAAAATAAGTTCATGAAAAATACAGAAAAGTATAAAGAGCAACGAATTATTTATTATATATATAAATATTTCCATTTCTGTTTCAATATTTGTAAACTTCCACGATTTACAACACAATTAATGTAATATTACAATCAATACAAAAAAAAAAAACATTTGTCATTATTTAATTATTCTGTATATTTAAATTTACACTTTTCATTTAGTATTATTCTTTTACATTTATTTTATAATACATATATTGTACCTACTGTATTATCATAACTATATTGTCTATCGGTACACACTATTGGTCACTTGTTCTATCATTTAATTTATTGTTTATTTATTTAATTTATTAATTGTTATTTTAGCTTTTATTGTTCATACTTGTTATTTGATAAATTAGTGTTTTAATTATAATTGTTGGTTTTTTTATACAATGTAGATTTTAATTTTAGTCAATGTTTTTATAATTGTAAAAGAAAATAATATTATGTAATGAATAGAATAGAAATGGTTTGAAAAATTGTTAATTTTAGTTTTAATGTTCATCTTGGTGATAAAAGAGGTAGGAGAAAATTAATTTATAGCCTATATGGTTGCTATCACATTGGAATATAACCTTCAGAAAGGTAATTGTTCTCCTGCAATGTAGGACATTTG
>NW_027112775.1:461093-482828 GCF_000696795.3 Halyomorpha halys
AAGCACATGGATATAGTTTTGTTGAATTTAATTTTAGCAGCCTGAAGATGGGGGAAATCTCCCGAAACGTTGCTATGTAATAAGTAATAAATTATTATACAGTAAGAAGGAAGAAAGTGTTATAATTCAATAAATCAAGTTAATACCTTAAGATTCTTCCAGTCAAAGGATTATTAAATTTAATTTATATTTATTTTTACCTAAATCAGAAATTTCGTATAGTTACAATTATTATCATATTTACATATCTCCTTTTATTTCACGTGTTTTTAAAATTAACGGTACCTCCCCTCTACTTTGTTTACTTCCAATATTCTACAAGTTTTGTATTGACCTCAGCAGAAACAGGTGGGTGATATTGTATTTTATTGTATTTAGTCTTTCTTGACTTTTATGTAATATTAACTTACTTCTTCATTTTCCGTTCTTTGGTATGTTAAATTATATTTTCTCACTTCTACTTTTTTATTTTACGTGTTATTACGTCTAATTTTTTATTTTAACCTAATACTGTGCGCATTTTTTTAGATTCTTATCATTGTCTATTTTATTTACTATTTTCTTTCATATTTATATTATTTTGTTTTCATTTATATTTATATAATTTTAATCCTACCTTAATTCACCTTCGGTAATTTGTCCTATTATGTCAAAATATTTGTAGTTGTTTTTTGTATCTTTTTAACCCTGATAAAACTCTACAAAGTGGGGCGAAACGTCGGCAAATCAATAGCTGTTAACTATTTTTATAGTTGACGATTTAAGAAAAAAAGAACTACTATCACATAAAATCATAAAAAGAAATAAAACTGATCAAAGAAGGCACTAATAAATTAAATTTATAATAAAATATTTTTTTTTTTTTAAAGTTAAAATTACAATAGTAGGCTTTTACTTTACATATACATGAAATTATTAATTTAAACTCAATGTAGCCTTACTTATCTGACTTTTTTAAACAGACAACTATAGCGAGTAGGTTGGTCGATGTACGACATGTCACAGTCTCACAGGAGATCATTACACAAAAAAAAAGGCAATCCTTCCCCGCCGGATCCGCCCGCTAAGATCCCCAGAGAGCAACGGTCCTATATCACTTTTGAAAATTAGATTGGAACGGGTAGTAGAGAATTTAAGATAAATCGAGCAATATTTAAGAAGTGCCTGAAATTGAAAAACGGCATGAAATTTTTTCCATGTTTCGGACAAAATTATAAAATCCAATTATTAATAATATTTATATATTTATCTTAACTTATGTTTATAGTACTCAAAAATAAGAATTGGCTGAAAAGTTTTATACAATTTTTGGCATACATTTTTATTTATTATTATAGTAATTAATTAAATCATCTGTTTTCAGTACGACAAAAAATTATAACCCAATGACTCTAAATTCACTTCAAGAGATTAGAAAATCGAAGTATCTTCGAGTAAAACCTGAGAGCTATCCTACTTCTAGTACCAAATTCTAGTAATTTAGCATTCGCTAATCACAATATTATACACACAGTCTCAGTAAATTGAAAAGTAAGGGTATAAAGTATGTTCTTACTTTGATTACAGCCAAATAAGTTCAAGATAAAAAAAAAATATATTATAACAATAAAACTTTTAAAACACACAATAAAGCTTTTAAAATTGGAACAAGAACTATTTTATTTTTAAGCATCTCTTGCGTAAAAAAAAAATACAAAAACACAAAACAAAAAAAAAGGATAGAATACACAACTTCACTGCCACTTCCATAACCAAATATTAAATACACATGATTATGGTGGCAAAAATAATGAACCATGATAGTTCCTTATGATATCATTCCCTATTTGTGAATACTACTAACATCAAGTCTAAGAAACCGATGATTCATTTCATTATTGTCAACCTGATGACCACCTAGATGTCAAGATAGTCAAAGTAAACAACTCTGATTCATGTCTTTGTCCTACAAACATCTTATGCCCGACAGCTCAGCTATTTGTTCCGCATACACACGGAATTTACTCAATGATAAAGGTTATGATAATGAGCAATTTTGAAGTTAGCCAATTTTTCAGGAAAAAAATCAGGAAATTTGTAAACGATGAATGAGTGGTGTTCATAACATTCGGTTTCGTGCCTCCTAATTATTTTTTAATACTAAAAACAAAACAAAAATCAATTAAAGTAATCAAATACAAAATTTAAGAGAATTTAATTTTAATTTATATTCATAAATTAAATTTAGATAATTTAGTAAATAGATAGATGCAACATTCAAAGAAAATTTACGAAGTTTGAAAATGTTCAGAATTATGGGCTTTTACAAGGAATTATATAGTATAAAAAAAAAGTTTATGGGTTTAAAACAAATAATTCAAGCTGTCTTAAGTGTAAATACAAAATCATAGCAATAGTCGTGAATTAAATAAGGTTAATTAATTTTACCTTAATTTTTTTTTTTTTGTAATTTTATATATTTTTGTGTTAATTCCATTAGGTTTTTGTATAGTTATGAAACTACAAAAAAATGAAACGTCTTTAAAATTTTAAAAATGACCAGGATTCTTATGGTTTACCATTAAGGATAAAAAAAATGACTGGGGTTTCTAATGGTTCCCCCCTTTAAGGAAAAAAAAACTCTAGCAACATAACCTATGAAGGGGTTTGGGTTCAGGAGATGATTTATTTTAAATTGTTCTAAAAATTTAATTTCATCATATTTTGATATAAATATATAAGTTTTATATTATAATTTATTTGGTAATTCAAAACTTTATTTATTTTTTGATAGATATTACAATCCGACACAACGTTGTTGGGCAATAGGTACTAGCGATGATTGATCACATTCATACTAAAATAAATAAATAAATGAAAAAATACATAGAAAGAAATAAAATCTCTCTCAGATGGATAAAAAAAATTAATATAATCCAACTATGTACATGAACAAATAAATAAATGAAATAAAATAATAATAAATAAATAAAATAGTCACCAGTCACATTTACACTCTTATAAACAATATTTACACTATCGACCTGAGGATCGCTGAGTCTCCTATGTACGAGAGGAAGAGCAGAGCTCGATGAGATCCCAGCGCAGCCCTCTCACCCTGTCACTGATTATATTACATTTTAATTTTAACATAATATATGTGTTCAATTAACAGTAAAGTCTCAGCCTCAATTAGGCCGGATAAGCGGGTTTCCACTATAGTTTCATTAATTAAGTGTACTTTTCTATATAATATTTATTTTTTATGTCTTGATTCATAGAATCTATGATACATTTTCCAAATAAGGCAGGGTGCAGAAGTTATGAAACTGTCTAAAAAATATTCAGATACGACAAATGAAACATATAATAATTATATATATCTATATTTTTTTAAACATGAAAGTTAAGACACATATTTATACAGTCCATCAGAACGGAATCTAATTTTTCTTAATTTTGAAATTTAAGCTTCAGATTGGAACAGTCCAAAGTTCTTCGGCATATCTCACTCAACATGGGTTGTAGGGTCTTGTTTTTATGGCTGCCAGGTCATTGTGGGATCACTGGAAATGAAAAGGCAGACTCGCAGGCCAGACTAGCTATAGATAGGCAATACTCGACTCACCCACTGTCATCTCGTGAAAAAATAAAATGCACCAACGTGTCGCTACTGCGGAAACTATTCATTAGTTTATTTTATAATAAATGTTGATATAAAATACAATAGTGCTAACCTTCTAATAATTAAATATGTCAAAAATTGAGAACCTATCGAAAGGATAGGTGTTTTTCCCAGACAGAATCTCATTAAGCTAAACTATTATTATACACTGAAAATAACTTTTTTTTTATCTATGACGCGATGTGTCATGGTTGTCTTTACATCCGCGCGTCAGCTGGTTATAAACAGGCAATTCGTTCCGGTTGATTGTTCTCGTAAGGATAAAGAGGCAATAAAAAAAAAATTAAAATTTCATTGTTCTTAGCTCTTGTTCAAGAGCGGTATATCCTAGAGTAAGGGTGTAAAAGCAAATATTATCCGAGGAAAGCTCTGAGATATCAAGTTGTGTTGTTAGAGGAGCTAACCACAGCTAAATCAGGTTGTGGGAGGGATTCCCTTTCTTCGAGGGAGTGCTGTGGAGATTTAATGTGTGTTGATTCAGCCCGCTGTTTGAGATTTCTCCCTTGATCCTGGCTAAGATTCTGTCTAATGAATAGACTCCTTGATAGCCAGGTTCTTTTATCCGTCTCGGCTGATATACGCGGGCAATATACCGAGAAAAAAAAACATATATATATTCTCGTCAAAGAAAAAATGATGGTATCTAAATATGATTTATAGAAACAGGTGTTCCAAGAGACGGATGTAGAAGTCGGATTGTGAAATATTTCAGTAATTACTTATAGTACAAGAGCCCAAGAGGAGAAAAAAGGCAGTTATCTCACCCCAATTTTTGATTACTTTAATGAAAACTATGTATAATTAATAGTCAAAATTGATGAGTCTGCCAAGTATAGGTAGGGGGAATAAAATTTAATCTTTCAGTAGATTTTTAAGAAATTTTGCTTTTTAGGCCTAATATTTCAGCAAATTTATTCTTTAAATAATGTTCTATTAGATTTTCTTGTGTTATTGGTAGTTTTTAAGATATAGAGCTCCGAATGAAAAATCAATTTTTTTTAAGGTTTTGAAACAGCCGCCATTTTTTATTCCCCCTACCTATACTTGGCAGACTCATCAATTTTGACTAGTAATTATACATAGTTTTTATTGAAGTAATCAAAAATTGGGGTGAGATAACTGCCTTTTTTTCTTCCCGGCTCTTGTACTATTACAAGCTAATACCTAAACATTTAATATAGTTCGATATCAGTTCTCTACAATATTAGGCCAATAAAGGTTATACACAAAACTGTTTTTACTGTAAAATAAAATAATCAGTCTTGATAAATTGCAATTCATAACATTTAAGCTAAAATGTAAAATTCCTAGATGTAGACAGGAGGATAAAAAAAAATTAGTAACATTTTTAAATGAATAAGACAAAACTAAAATAACTTTTCTAATGAAACTTAGATATTCCCACAGTATACGAAAAAATATAATTTTAGAAGAGCATAAAATGAAGTGGAAATCACCGGTACAATATGCATATCAAAGGCACATTCACAGTCCAACAAAAAATTCTTGTTTACTCATTTAATTTATTTCATTAATTAATGTATATTAAGAAAAATTAATTTTTATCTTTATATTACTCATTTAATTATTTCTTATTAATAAAGAAAAGATAAAAATCATTCTGTTTTTTGCCCTTTTTTTTTTACGGATCCTGATTAAAAATGGAATTTTAATATAAACTCACATCGGGTTCTTATATGATACAAAGGTATATTCCCAAAAGGTTTTTGACAATTTTCTCACAAAATTTGTGATTTTGTGAAAATCCTAGAAATAACTTTTAACCTTCTAAAAACCGACATGAGATACACGGATTCCTTTAATTCTGAAAGAAAATTAAATAAATGAGAAAACTACCATAAACGTTCTTTTATTTATTTAATTTTTTTTTTATGAGATATAACGCTTAATGATAAATTTAAAAGTTAATTTACCTTGAAAATGAAAACCATTAGAGACGTACCGTTATATCATGGTTTCACAACAAAATTCATTATGCACTTTTAATTACTGAAGGCCTTCTGGGTTTTAAAGGTTAATAGGATTTTCAAGAAGATAAGTGCATATTTTTATGGTATAACATCTCATTTCACACTACAGCATGATATGATTGAGATTATGTGTGTGTGTATATACATTTTTTTTAGAATATGTTGCTCACTGATATTTTTTTTTTAATTAAAAACTAAATCGCATGTTATGTTAAAAAAGAAAATCTTTAATAGGGATTTGACCTAAGGAACCAAATGATAAAATACTTGATACCTTCATACATAATAATTTATTTACAATGGAATCGATTTGTCATTTAGAGCTGATGATTTTTTTGTTTTACTCCCGTTAGAAACATGAATTAGAAAATCAGAAATAAAAAATTAATGGGTACATAAAAAATAATCACAATTTTACTCATCGAGTGATAATCAATGTGGTTTTTAATCATAATTTCACTGGAGTTTAAAACCAAAATTCAAAGTTGAGGACCATATTAAAGCAGGTTTAGCAGCGAACAACAAGGTGTTGCACAATAACCAATATTCAGCCCCAATATTTTTCTTGTATATATCCATTTTTTATAAACTAACCAGGCTGTATGAGTCAGTTGGAATAAGATATTCTAACCGTTAATACGACAAGGTGCTTAGCCTGGGTATGCTTAGAGGTAATATATCAGAGAGGGGAGTTATCTTGAAGGTTAGGGGAGAGGGCAAGGCAACCGTCCGTCATACTAGCAGCTGCTCCGAGTCCACTCCCGTTCCAAATTCCATTAGGATCTTTCTTTTATTTCAGAAATTTCTTATCCAACCTCTTAAGTCATTTCTTCTTTATGGCTCGCCTTTCGTTCGTTTTGTTTCGCTTCCAAACAAATATCTCATCCTGTAGGGCGACTTCTAAATCTTCTCAATGTCTCCGTTTCGTATAATAATAAAATTGAGTTGTGTTTTTTCTCTTGTAAAGTAATTGCGACTGAGGATAAATGGATTTTTTCTTTCTTTTTATTATAATAAACAACTTAACACTCCGAGATAAAATACTATTCAACTTCCGTTTAGTATTCATGTCCTGTCCGCACAAAATAAAATTACATTTACGTTTTAAAAATAATTACAAATAGTACGATCGCATTTTCAAGTGCGAATGTTTAATGAGGTCTGCTTTTAGTTGTTAAACTTTTGAAAGCGCTTAATATTTTAAAAACAATATAAAGGCCAATCTGGACATATGGAGATGAGCTTTGGGGCTCCACTAAACCTTCGAATTCCTCTCGTATTCAATCCTTACAATCTAAAATCCTCAATGCACCTTACTTTGTCACAAATAAAATCATACATAAAGACTTTAATGTTCCCTATGTAACCGATCTAGCCCGAACCAGATATCAATCCTTCCATTATAAACTCCCTAACCACTCAAACCCTCTAGTTTCTAGTCTAGCATCCTCTTCCATTCCTGACAATCCTCCGAGGCGCCTGAAAAGAAGATGGTCACGAGACCAGCTAATGTAAAATGTCATTAGAGTGCTATCAATGGGTAGCATTGATTACCAATATCTTTTAGAGTATATTTGATTGTTTCACTATTTATATAGGTGAGTATTATTATTTCTAACCACAGTGATAAAATTATTGAGACCTCTGAGCGTAGCGAACCTCACATATTTCAACCATGTGCAAACACCTGATGTAACATGTCATTCATTATAGAATACTATTACAGGATAACAACTTAAACAGACACTTAACAGAAACTAAAACATAACACCTTAAACACTTTGAATACAATTTTTACTAGTTTTATTTAAAATAGCGTTCGATATTAGAACAACTAGAAAAACAAGTACCCTTCAAATAGCTTCTTATGCAGTGGGATATTTTGAAGCCACACCGGTTCCGATTTCATATTAATATTCCAGCGTGAAAGTTCAATTCACAGATCGTTTTAAAATTTAAATAAATTACAAGCATAAGAAAGAATTCATCACGACCGTATACCGTAACAAGAAGTAAGTTATTCACCACCAGGAATACATTTAAAGAAAAAAAAATGAACTTTGGAATTGAGACACACAATTAGCCTCGGCAGGAAGCATCCTATATTGAGATACAAACGGAACAAATTACACGACATTTGGCTGTATAGCAGTCTATCATTATTGGGAACGATTGAAGAGACATCCCGGACAATAGAAGATACGGCTATTCAAAAGTCTTATACAGTTGGCACTAAAGCTTAAGAAGTCTAACGTATGGTAATATGTCATGCAATCACTTAAGACATCAGCTGGGTGAAAGGCTGATTACAATACTCGTCTTGATTGGACGCAGCTGCACCAACAAGCTTTTTACTATCCTATACAGGAGCGTCCGACACCTGTAGTCCTCATAAAGACAACGAACATGAACGAGACAACTCGTGGAGTGAGAATCCAAGTGGAGAAAGAAAGCATTGTAGGTTCTTGTTTGTAGTTCGCAAATTCGTGGGGGTTGGGCAACAGAAATGGTATTTATCGAACGGTGACGGGCATAAATAATAGGACAAAAATACTATATATTTATGTACACGATTTAAAATAATATATTTTATGAAGGAACATCAATAATCAATACATCACTCAAACAAGAAATCAGGAATAATGAAATATAACTCACGAAAAAGTTACATAATTAAAAAAGAGAATATAAATGCCTAAATTTCATTATTATTGAAGGATCGATAATATCCTCCAAGGAAATCCTCTAACGGGCTCAATGGCGTATACGAAAATTGAAAAATGGAGGGGATACAGTAATGGACGATAACAGGGAGGGGAGGGGGGAGTAAATTAACTTCTCTACCCCGATGACACCCTCCCGCACGGTTGGGGATGCGATTCCATTCGACAATGGTCCCCCAAGTTAGGCTGAAATTTACAATTTTAAGCAGGAATAATTATTTATAAATATTGGGCCGGTAGGAGCGTGAAGAGTGGTAAATCTGTGGAGTATCGAATATTCCCATAGGGCTGCAATGTAACTTATCTTGTCCCTGTCAGGTACACCGACCCCGCAACACTGAAAGCCCGGAAGGGAAAAAAACCATGCCCCAGCCGGCTGGTGTCAGCCACTATGAGGTATCAATATTCTCTCAAGCTTCCCTGCGGCTAAAATAATCGGGAAAGAATGATGGGGTATTTCTATTTTGTAGGTAAATGAGACGATTTTAATAAACTTTATATTTATGGCCTGATCAGGGAATAAGAACTGATTTATTGCTATCTTCATTTACAAGACTAGTGAGAATAGAAAGCAGTTTTTTATGCAAACAAGTATTTCGTTAAATTCTCATTTGCACTTATAAGGGCTTTGTTATTAAAGAAAGCCCTTAGATTAGTTTGTAAGATTTAACCTAAAATAAAAAAAGATTTTTGTATAGTTAGGATTGGACGCAGGATGAATTCGAACATTAAGTAAACTTATTTGATATTGATTTATATCAAAGAAAAAAAAAATATTTCTCGGAATATTTATAATTTTGAACTTAAATTATCAAAAATAAACGCACAATATATAAATTTGAAGGGCGTTAAGTCGTTACTTTTAAAGGAAGCTTTAAAAAAGAAAGTTTCATTGATTTATAAAAATAAATACAATAAATAATAGTACACTAAAGTTAAATGGAATAAAGTTTTATTTTATATCTATATATTTCACTCTTAAGTGACGTTATATTATTTTATATTGGCCATTTTCAATATGCAAGTTTTAGAAGTATTCGTAATCATTTATTTTAAATTTTCTGATTAACAGATTTTTTTTTTTTATTGAGGACTTTTTTCTACTTCGGGGCTTTGAAGTCTACAATATATAACTAAATATTTTATAAATTATCCAAGTACCGCCTCTAACCATCAATAAGTATTCTAAAGTATAATGATTATAAAAGTAAATAGGATTACAAATCTCATTCTTTATCACATTAAATAAGTTATCTATTGTTCCATTTTGTGAATAGAGATTCTTTATGATTAGATATTTCTTCACCAGTGAATTCACTATATAGCACAATGCTGTTGTTAGAAATAGCTCGTTTAGAATATCATCGAAATCACAATGAGAGAGCGTGGAAAAAGACTTCTCCTAAAAATTTAACAACCAAGAAGCTTGATGGCGGCGATCAAAAGGTTCTGGACACGCTCTCTCTCTAACTAACCTATGAAAGTAAGGATAGAGATAATGGCATTTCCCTGCGCAGATAGTCACCATAACCACGCACCTGATGCTAATTTTAAAGAAATAAGCTAACAAAGGATTTGAATGAAAGCGTTAAAGAATACTAGCCGCTAAAGTGATGAAAATGATAAGAAAATAAATTATGAGCTCATTCATTTAATAGAAACTTAAAGTTTATAAATAAAAAGAAAATGATCAAAGGTAAAAATTGAAAAAAAAATATATATACCTCCTAATTTTTTAGAATTATAGATGTCTTTTAGCAATTAATATAAAGCTAGTTGAATGCACTATGAAATGACCAATTGAAAATTGAAAATACCAAAACGTTACAGAATTGTGGAGTACATATAAATAAAATGAAACAGATATTAAAAAATCATCATATTAAAAATGAGGGTATTTATGTGGTTCTAAAGGTTTTTTTTTTTAAATTAATATTTAATAATAATAATGCGTAAAAATGAATGACCACAATAAAGTTGATTATTGTATTATTATATATATAAAATTACTAACTTTTATATAGATAAATTTTCAAATCCTTAAATTGTACAAATGTATATATAAAATAATTATACACTAATAAAAGTATGAATAGGTGAAAAAATAAAATAGAGAGGGTGGTATATGTATGTTAAAAAAATACACATAAAATAAGAATATATTAATTATGGATTTTAAATATAAGCAAAATAATTAAAAATGAATGTTAATTAAATTATATTAAAAATGTAAATTAATGATAAAAAAGTTATAGTTATATGATAAGGTGAAAAAGTCCTAACCTGTTAAAGGTAGGTTCTGTTTTTAAGTTGTAAATATAAATGAAAGAGGGAAAGTGTTTTGTAAAAAATTTTTAAATCTAGGATATCAATTTTTTTTTAAAACTTATGTAAGTAAGAAATCTATTTAAAAACAAAATTTTATGAAGTGATTATGATATTATTTTAATGATTAATTTATTTTAAAGATGTGACAAGGGCAATTTTGGGTTTCTTAAAAAAGCAATGACATCAATATTGAAGGTATGGCCAAAGAAATCAGTGTGTAGTTGTAGGAAATAATGTAATTGTTATATAAAAACAAAAAACTTATTGTAGGTTGTATCCTTGAGAATGGCCTGAGGGCCGAAATGTTGGAGAATTTTAAATAATAAAAGTTGAGAGAAATAAAGGATCAAAATTGTGTAAATTGATAATAAACTAAACCACTATCAAACAATCATAAATAAAAAATAATGAAAAGTTGATTATATTTTTTTTTTATTATAATATAATAAAAATACTCTTTACTATATAATAAACCAATATTATTATTATTATATTGTATACTTTCCCCTGTAATTAATAAAATTATCTGCCATACATCTCAAATAAAGAAGTTAATAAAAATATTTATAAATAGATCGACTATCACGATGTCGTTACAAATATTATTGATTGAAATATTGCTTACTTAAGTCTTAAACAATAATAAAAAAAATTAAAACATACATTTCTTAAACAGAAGTAATATTAAAAAAGTAACATAAATTTGTTATGCTTTATAGAAAGAATATTAACTAAGATCCACATGGAAAAACTAAATTATCCATAAAAAGTATAAAATTATCCTTCATATTTACTTTAAAATTTTTATGAAAATTACACCATTAATTTCAATAAAATCATTTTTTAATTTATTCTACTTCACTGGGTCTAGGAGTAGTCAAAATAGCCTTAACTATTCATAATTATGCAATTCGTTGATTTTAAACTGCATTTACTTTATTTTAGAACAATTACATAAGCCGGAAAATAGTACTTATACGTTTATTTTTAGGTATGAATTGTCGTCCGGAGTTGTACTTTTTCCTCCTCAAGTGGAGGGGGGGGGGGAAAGGCTCTATTCGGAGTTCCCCATTAAACAGGCATGACTGTGTTATCTCTTACATATATAAGATGTTATTAGACATTAATTTCGTTTTATTTGTTATTCTTATATTTCTTATTTTATTATCATTAAGCCTAAACCACTTTGGACGATTTCGCGGTGGCTTCGAAGATATACAAAGTTATGAGGGCAGATTGTATAAAAAAGAAAGGAATATGTTTTTATGATTACAGTAACATTAATTTTCCTTATTTATTCTTGTTTATTCAAACATATCTGAGATTTTCTGACTTTACCACCCAACTTCAAGGTGGTTGAACTAAAATTGAAAACATTAATTTTAATCTTCATATAATTTATAACTCCTCGTACATACTGATCATCACTATATGATATTCTGTCATAGTAATACATTTTTTAGTATCATACAAATTCAACAAGGAATGTCCATTGTCAAAGTCACAAAATAAATAGCAAGTACATAATCTTTTACATTTGGAAGGAAAATTCCTTTTTTTTTGGATTTACAAAAATATTTAAAATTCCCTTATTTTTCCCTGTCAGCAGAGACCCTGTTAGGAATTTTGTTTTTTTGGATCTTGAAAGTTTAATTTTAACGCGTAAACTATCCCTATTTCAATAATTATGATATACGATTTTAACTAGCTCTGACAAAATTTTTATAAATGCACAGAATGGTTTAATAACAACATCCAAAATTTAAGGGCATTATATTATAATTTACAACCGTAAATTGAAAAAATATGCTACGGTTTGGAATAAAAAAAGTCGTTGGACGATAAATTAAGTTGTGTTGTGACAGCGAAATCCTTCATGGCACAGCGCCATCACCAATGAGGCTCAAGATAATTTACACTGAAGTGGCAAATTATTACAGTCAGCAGCTGAAACAATAACTCCAAAGCTACAATCGATAGTACAATTAATTAGAAAATTCCAATAAAATCGATTTCTTAATAATTAATCCGTTCACAATATTATTTACGGACAGAAACTAGTTATCTAAAAAATACGTCAAAAGCAAATTTTTGGCGTACCAAAGAAGGAATAGTAACCAGTAAAATATAAAGGGAAGTATTAATTAATATATTGTACTTTTCAAAAACAAAAATTAAAGTATTTGTAAACAATAAATTTATTATTATTTTTGAGTAATCTCAAAATATAAATTAATAAATTAAAATAAAGGTAATTGAAAAAAAATAATGGGTATCCTAATCTTTAATCGTACATAAAATATGAAAAAAACTTTTTCTAAAACTATTTCTTGATATTTACTATTATATTACATAAAAATAAATCTAGTAAATATGATATTAGTGTTACAATGAGACGAATTGTAAATGCCTTGCGGATTTTACGAAGGAATTTGAATTGGAAGGATTGGATACGAGAGGAATTCGATAGTTTAATGGAACCTCAAAGCTCAACTCCGTACCTCCAAATAGGCCTTATTATGTACGAGTATGTCGTAACAGTCGGAATCGACGAGCAGTTTCGACTATCTTTTCTGTCCTAAGTTTTATAAACTTAATTTTCAAATAAAAAGTTAACTTTTAATGGAGAATTACAGAAAATATTTAATTAATTTTACCGAGTATTGATATTAATTGACTTCATAAAACCGTTGTTAAACCTTTTCTCTTTCCTGTTGAATTGATTTTATTGCATACATTTAATTGACGTGGTAAAAGAATGAATCAGAATACACTGAATTCAATTTATAAGATAATTGAGAGTGCAATTAAATTTCCTCAAAACGATGAAGGAAAATGAGTTCGTGCAATTTTACTGATGGTGTAATCAATATTTATTTCCCTTTTATTAATCATTGTCCTAAAGTGGCGAATTCTGCATGTAAATAAAACCTTTCCCCCTTTTGAAAACAATATTTTGAATTTTAAATTTTTTAAACTAAATTGAAATTAGAAAATGTTCAAATGTTGATGAAAATTCACGACGTCTTGAACAATTAATTCTGAAAAATGTCAACAAATTTGGCGCTTTTAAGTGAGTACTGCAATTATAAATGATTTGTAGACACAAAATAAAATTAAAGTGCATTTTGTATTGCATTGAACCCATCATTAATTTCAAATATTTCTTCAGTTCCTATTTTTCGATCATTTTCATTTTCAAATTTGTTAATTATTACATTAACTCTCTCTAGTACATTACGAAAATCCATTAATATTAAAGATTAGTAAGAAATCCTTCGCCAGCCAGCTCCAAACTATGTTGAAAATATTTAACTTACATTCTTTTTAGAAATAGGGCCATTATTACAAAATATGGTGTATTTTTCCCCTTGACATATTTAACCAATCCATTTTTATATAGAATTAATGGAATTAAAATTTGATACGAATGACTAACAGTATTTCAAATTATTGTAAATGTTCATAGTTTTTTAGCTGCTATTTCTATATGTTACATTGAGTTAAGAATTATTTACAAGTATAAAACAAAACCGTAAGAATAATTTATTAATGAATAAAAATTGAATATAGAAATATATTAATTTAAATGTTACTTAAATGATAATTTAATGTTTTAACAATAAATATGTATTTAATGATTTATTTCGAGCAAAAATACCTTAAATATTTATTATCTCATTTATTTAATATATTATTTGCATATTAAATTACTATTTTTCTCTTTATTTTTTTTTAATGAGATAAATATTTTATTTCAATAAATAAATAATAATATGTTTAAAAACTGTATTACAAAAAAAGATTAATGACATACCTCCTCAGTGCAACCCTTGAAGGATATTGGATTCAATGACCTTTTCAATCGTTTATTCACACCTTAACTGCTGCGTTTTAACACAATCCATTGAAGGGCTAGGTACCAACTTTATAAGGTTGTTTTGGTCCAGGAGAAAATCGCACTTCAATAGAAGAGTATAAAATAATAATATTAAATAATACTAAGATGAAATGCATAGACTGCTATAACGCTCAATGTTTTTATTTAACCTCAATTTATTTGCACAAAAATGATCAAAAGGAAGCGAGTCGAACTGGGTGAGATCATCAAGGTAATTAATTGACCTCTCACTTAATTTTTTAAAAAAAATTAAAAACCAAAGTTTTAGCCATTGCATTTACAATTTTCTTCAAGAGCCGTGAAAAAATCCTCCATAAGCTTCTTAGTTGTTTTTCGTAGCGTAGCAAATCACGGAATAAGAATGTTTCAGGATTAAATTGATACAATTTTCCAACATTAACATAATAGTTTTTTTTTTATTTACTTAAGAACCTGACAAGAACTTACGATTAGTTTAACAGCTTGCTAATAAATTTAACGTCAAAATTTCCTGAAATTGGACTGCGACTTTTGACTGGCACCAACGCGTTGAATCACTGTCATTTGAACAATCGTACACCCTTACATCTAAATCATCCAATGACTGTTAAATATAATTGTCCTACTTACATCCCAGATCGAGGGGCGAAATGGTATCCAGCAGTTATCAGCGCGGAACATAATTTGTCCGAAGCAAAGGAAGATTGCTTATGTCCGCGTTGTAATTCCCTCATGTTGACAACGCTCAATTGTTTCGTGGCGCTCTTTCTGGACATTGATTAGACAAGTGAGTGACTTCAAGTAGATATAGTTATAATGGAATTATCCAATTCCTGATCTGTAGGGTGTCAACGTGGGAAGTGGAGAGCAGTAGTAAAGGGTACACCAGGACAAAAAACAATCCTGCTAGTAAAACAGTACCTGGGAATTCATCTAGATCGCCGCCTTACCTGGAATCACTATATCAACATCAAACTCAAACTTATGCAAGGTTAGCAATGCTATATTCTATCCTAAACAGAAATTCTAAACTAAAACCAGAAACAACTGTTCTTATATTTAAAACAATTCTCAGGCCACTGCTGATGTACGGCTGTGAAGTCTGGGGAGCGGCATCCTTCACGAAAAGAAAAAACTACAATCTTTTCAAAATAAAATCCTAACAATCGCCGCAGTTAATGCTCCTTGATTCATAACAAATAGCCAATTGCATCGCGAATTACATATGAAATCAATAGAGAATTACATCAAACAACGGTTCATGAAGTTCCACTCCCAGTTGCCGACAGTTAAAGGAGCTGTGACCTACAACCTGGGAAATCCAACCTCAACCCGAAGACTGAAGCCCAGACTGCTGCAGGACATTCTGTTATAAACACTTTAATAAATATAAAATTAATTCATAGTCACACTACCTCAATTTTACTTTTTATTTTTATTTATTTTTTATTTTATTCTCACGTCCCTTTTTCAAATTAACTTGTTTCTTTTCACTATTAGAGGGCAATTGTTTGTTTTATTTAAGTTTACCAATATCAATATTTTTTTCGTTATTAATTTTACATTCCTCTTTTATTAAGAAGCATTACTCTTATCTATTTTTTTTTCTTCTTTTAATAAAAACATTGTATATATTTAGGGGTGTCTTTTGTATGAGACTATACCTCCCTCCATAATCAACTATTTAAAAAAAAAAAATAATATAACGGTTATATCAACCATGTAAGGCCCATACCAGGCCGATCTGGTACAAAATAAAATAAATAAAAAAAAAAAAGGACAAAAATCAAGAAATGCACGCATGAGATATAACGCTAAAGAGCTAGAGAGGATATGATGAAGTTAATAAGAGTAAGACACACGTGTGATAATTTTTTACTCATTTATGTATTCAACTAAAATGTATTTATTAAAAAAAAAATATCTTCTTATAAAATAGAATTAATTAAAAATGATAAAAAATGATAGTAAACTATTAGTCAGTTATACAATGAGTGAAAAATGGCAGCCTTAAGTACATTTGGTAAAATTTTAAGTTAAAAAATATTTTTGTTATTTATACCCAATCTAAAATAAAAATCTATCTTATTTCGCTTAAAATTCCATTTAACTCAAACTATTATTTATTCTTCTTCTTAAATTCTAAAATATAGAATGAAATGTATATCATTATTTTTTATTTATTTTGTTAGAAAATTGTTATTATTTATATATCTAACATAATACTTAGTTCGACATTAAATTATCTTTAACAAAAACCTTTTTACATTATATTTAATATGCTTCTATATTTGTGTTGAGTAATTAAGATATATTAATTATTATTTTTTAAAAAGTATATTTAAAAAGAATTTTTTTAATATATTTTCTTGAATAAAAATGTATGTATACAAATTTGGAAATGAACTTTGATAGGTTACTTGAGCAACAAATGGCCAAGATGTTTTGTTATACCTATGTTAATAAAAGAATGAAGGACGTAGAATACATTGTTTGATTTTTTATTCACAAATAATGAATAAAGATAATTTTTTAATAATTTTTCGAAATAAAATTTACTAACTTAAGGATAAACAAAAAAAAAATGAAAATTCAGAAATTTATACCAATCAAAAAAATTTTATTCTTTATGAAAATATATAGGTGGCTGATTGATTACACGAGAGGAAAATACTCCTAAATAAATTGTCACAAACGATACCAATAACATGGTCTCCGAAACAAAAATGCTTTCGAAAGCTGAGCTCCTAGGAGGCGGGTGAAAGTTTCCCCAGAGTCCCACTGAGTATGGTATGCCTTTGCGGCCCGATCAACTGTGATATAAGAAGAAATAGGACCAGGAAACCATTTCGAGCCGTTCGCGAATTCCCTGAGGATTTTAATGCCTGGAGGGTTACTTATTTACAATAGGAGGGTCTGATGTTCCGTTCTTCGAGAGACGCACAAAGTAAAGGGACTTGTGTTGAAATAAGAGTCGTAGAGAGTTGCGTAAAGGAAGATGTTATTCCAAAGCGAGTAAAGCAATTCTGTAGTTTTACTACTAACCAATATGTACATTTATTTACGCATATATATAAACATGTTTAAACTATTACGGTTAGTCCTAAACATTAAACCCAAATGGTTTCTATTGCATTATTTTAGAAAAGAAATAAAATTTTTACGATTTCTTGCCAAAATTTCAATTTCATAACCACAAAAGAAAACGATAAAAATGCAAATACTGCATTTGATGACTTCCCACAGCTAACGAACATTATAATATAGAATTCTTTGTAATATAGAATTTATTGTATTTTTCCATATATACTTCATGTAATTTTCAAGTGTTAACAGTCGAATGGACCGAAACTAAATTAGAAAAGTTTGTCAGAAAAGAGGTGGGATTTCATCGATAGCTATCTCTAATAAAAATTGTATTGTTTAATTAACATTGGTTACCGAGACCAACATCTCGCGTGACCCACAGCATTAAAACCCTGTATTAAGTCATAAAGGGGGTTTGGAATTACCTTAGAAAAACGCGAAAAACTACTTCAGGAATTTATTTATAAAAAAAAAAAAATATATGTTATTCAGAAATAGTGTTACATATAAAACAAGCTTGATGGTTGAATGAAACATGGGTTCCTTGGTGGATCATTGAACTTTGTTTTGTTAAAAATTTGAATGTAAGGTCTATTATTACTACAAGATATTACGACAAAATATTAAAAAAATACCACTTGAATATATTTAATCATCCACTGAGTTTATAGAACGAAAACAATTTATTTTATACTCACATTAATTATTTTTTTTTTAATAATTATAGTATTATTAATATAAAAATAATATTAAGTTTGATGAGCATATTACAACATAAATGAAGGAAAACGTGATAAGCCAGAAAATAGTTCATAAACGATCTTTATGAAAAGGATTGTGAATTCTGAGAACATTGTGGATATTTTTTTTTTTTTTGTGGTAGAAGTATTGACATCCAGTTTTTATTTAACTTTTAGACAATTGAAGAAAAGTCTAAATGAGGATTGAAACCTACTGTTAATTATATTTAGCCTTTTTTTCAATTAAAATAATAAAAATTATTTGTGTGATATTTTATTCTGTTAAAAAAACAAAAGTATTTGCCTGAATCAATCTCAAATGAACTCTCCACAAAAAATAAATCGTTAAAAGAATCTAACTTCCCAACTCTAGCTCAAAGAATCGATTAGCTATGATACTGACAGATAAAAAAAAACTAATTAAAGCTTCAATTTTAACAAAGAATATTTTAATGACATTCTAAAAGTCTATTATGATAAAAACCGAAACCACCTGGAATTAGTTGTTGACACCAATTAGTTTTCGAAACGGATGCAATAAACAAAAGCATTTCTTTCTCTCATATTTTTTTTTTTTCTCTTTCCAAAAAAGAAACCTGTAATGAATAACTCTATCTATATTCTAAGGAGTGGAGCCTTTTGTATGAGGGTTCCAGTGAACGAAGCCGACTTATGTATGTATATCAGATTCAATCTCAGCGAATACATTTGGGTCCTATGTTGAAGACTGCCCGGCCCATTGCGCATTTCAAATGGTCCGAAACCTACACAAGGCATATAAAATAGGGCAATATGCAGATGAAAGATTTTAATACTAAACCTATTATGAAATATATGGGATCGATTCTCGAGAATATGTAAAACAGATTGAGGGGGGGGGGATAAGTGATTATATTTATGTAAATAGCCATTGTTTCACAGTAACGTTCATTGTTCTGGCTCTATTTTTCATCCTGGGAATAGGAAAAGCGTTCAATACATTTTAAATAAGCTATCAACGGATAATAAAGACTACTATATTATTTCATTATACAATTGTTCCTATCGGATATAAATTAAAAAAAAAAAAATTTAAAATGTGCGGACTAAAAATAAAGTAAGCTGAAGATTATTGGTCGAATTTAATTAAAGGTCAATGGGCTTAAGTTTTCTTAAAAAGTTAATAACATTGCAGTTACTAATCTTCCCTCTACGCCACAACCCCTGATGAAGACCTGAAACTCAGGTCGAAACGTCGGCATAAAATAAATAAATATGGTTTTGGACATACTGGAAGATTATTGATTGACCGTGTGTAAAGATGAAAGGAATATGGTCCGGGTGCGGTAAAAAAAAAAAACTCAAATAGTAGAAATATACGATTTTAAAATAGTATATTAAAATAGTATATTTCTACTATTTGAGTTTTTTTTTTACCGCACCCGGACCATATTCCTTTCATAAATATGGTTTTGTTTATTTATGTTGTTTTTTGCTGACCGCACCCCCCGACAAACTTCTTCAAGCATTAATCTACGGTCAACTATCTACACCTCATTGTTAATAACATTATATAGAACAAGCCCGAATAGCTTTTAACAATCACATCAGTAAAGAGACATATAACATTTTATAACTCGAAACTATTTTTAAGACGACTTTGGCCTAAAGTACCATTCAATAGCTTTTAAATTAAAAAAACATATTCACACACGCGTTTCTAAAATTTAAATACTCGATTTGCTGAGAATGTTCAAGAACTATGATGATGAATGCAAATAATATAATTATTCTTAAGTCTTACCTTCTATTTCCGACAGGAAACAACAGCTGCCTCTGGGCCTGAAAAGAAAATATAAAATAAATTTTCAAATATGAAAAACCATTTACACAGTAATATAAAAATAAATATTAATGAAATAGCTAAGTATTTCCACAACAAGAAATTTGCTCTACACTAACATTTCACATTATTTTGCTTACACCAATAGGACAGGAATGCTAAAACCTAAGATGGAAAGTGAGTGTCTTTAAAATTTCACAAAATTATTTTTTATAACGAAGAGCTCATATAAAGGACTAAAACATATCTGGATGATCAAAGATGAGCATAGGTGGTCCATAAACCAATGGGGTATTCTCCTCGAACCTATTCTCACAACCCAACATCCTTTGTAAAATTCTCAGATAACAAACAAAAGTATTCATGAGGGGTATTCATGATATTGTGTTAAATGTAAAATATTTTACAATGTTACCACCCCTATTTAAAGTCATGTTAAATTTTAAATGCATGAGAGCTCCTAGCGGATTTTCTGAGCAACTTGTTTAGTAACCTTTCCTTCCAAAACTTCTTGTTATTGTTTACTACTAAGTCTACTACTACTTTGATTACAGTAATTTTTTACAACATGCCTAAAGAAAGTGAAAAGTAGAAGGTTTGGTTACTGATTGTCTTGTTTAAAAACAAAAAGACATTCAAAACACAAAACTAACAAACTTAAAACAATCAAAACTACATGCAAGTAACCTATCATGATAACAAACAAAATGATGAAGAGCTCAGCTGGTCTGTTGGATGGCGTCATTCCCGTCAGTTCTGTATTTAGCAGACCTATTAACAGAGTCTCAACCATGTTATATCGTTTTAACATGGTAAAAGAAGGAAATATTTCTCCTTATAACACAAGTTTTTTCCATTTAACATGTTAAACTAAAGATCATGAATACCCCTATAATATCATGTATTTATAAATTTTGTCCATATACCCTTCCAGTACTCTACAACAATAAACTTTAACTTGATTTCTCGAAAAAGTTAATATTTATAAACTTAATGGTTTGTTAACGTTTCAGGTGCTAGACTAAAAATAATTTCACCAAGATTAGGATTGCTAATGCAAAAAAATAAATATACATACACAGTCCATCGAGAGAGGGTGACAAACGGACTTGACGTATGCATCGTCATAACTTTCCCAACGAAGACGTCTGTTTGAATTCGTTAACTTCAAGAAAAGGAGAGAAAACAATAGAACAGATGGTAGTTTACAGATGTCCTGTATGACTAAGATTTGTATTAACTATTCTTCTTATAATGTTAACAATTAAATAAACTCTGATAACACATTGCGGATCACACAGGCGCCTAGACTGACATGAGGGCAAGGATCAGAAAGGAGATAAAACAACTCACTTCAACACCCTACATAAATACAAGCCGAATAAAGATCATGCATTACTAAAAAAAAAAAAAAATTAGCAGTGCTTTGGTAACTTGAGAGGGAAACTTTTAAGTCGATTTTTGAATAAAATGGGTCGAATAATGGTAAATTTAATTATA
>NW_027112775.1:482878-485033 GCF_000696795.3 Halyomorpha halys
TTTTTACAACTCGTCCAATAATTGAGGTTAGAAATTAAAATTTTATCAAATATCTGTTTCGTCAGCTGTCGTCATATGGGAGAGTTTAAAAAAAAAAAGTTTTTATTTTTTTTTATTCAAAACTTTATTTATAGATAGATATTACAATCTGCCACCACTTTGTTGGTTATTAAGTAATAGTGATGACTGATCACAAAAAAAAGCTAAAATAAAACAAAATAAGAATAAAATTAAATAGGTAAATGAAGAAAGGATAAAGAAAATTAACATAAACTATGTACATGAAAAATTAAATAAAATGATCTCCTTTGCCAATTTTAAAATATTTTTTTAGGAAACAGTTCAAACCCGTGTTTTTGCAAATTAAAAAAAATTATTTTGGGCACCATTGTTAATAATTTAAGTTAATAATGTAGAATGTCCCTCTTTAAGGGCCTACATTAATAGTTTGGACTATTAAAATGAGATGTGCAATTTCTGGTCAACTTAATATGTCATTAATCATGCACCTTGATTTTCGGTATTATGTACCTGAATTGACCAAAAGCTTTATATATACTATAATAAATTACTTTAGATAATTAAATTACTCTACTAACACTATATACCGAGTACCTATTTATAAAGATTAAATGGCAATTGAGAATCTAATCCGTACAGGGCAAGGGCCGCCCAGCCATTTACAAGCAGATTGGGCGGAAAGGCAATCAATTAAGAAAAACCGCAAATAGGAGTCACGCCTATGATAAGTGGCCGAAATGAACATAGTATTCGTGCTGGTTGATACATAATAGCTAATTCCAACCAGTGATGACCAACAGCACTGTAAAATTTTCCCTGAATATTAAAAAAGGAAACAGTAACTCAGATATGGAAATGAGAAAACTTCTTTAACCCATCTTTTGGGAGTGGTTCTGGGAGTGGGTATCAACAACGTACAAGGAGAGAGAACTTAGCAAACTCTATTACATGTCCAAATAGGAATACAATTGTTTGGTAACGTTTATGACAAGGAGGAAATCACAGATACACTCACATAAAAAAAAAAAAATACAGAAACCGTTACATCGGTTAAAATTCAATTTTGAGAAAAAAAATCGGTACATTTTTTAACAAATCAAACGAAACTAAAATATATTTTTTAAATGAAACATCAAAATTAGTTGAAAAAAAGTACATAAAGAATATATATACAACTTAAGAGGAACACAGTAAAAAATATATAAATGTTTGAACTCCAGATATTTTTAAATATTAATTCAATTTCAATCTTTAATATGATTTATGTTAAGAAAGGAGGTTAGCTCAAAGTAGTATAAAAACTATTCATCATATACCATTTGGTTTATTTATTCGCCCTTGCCCCACTTTGCAGAGTTCAACAGGTCTAATAAAAATGCAGTCTATGTCTAATAAATATTATTAAATTAAAAGATTATAGAAATAAAATAAACAGAATAAATTATAAATAATAAATGTAGTAAAAAATAATATGAATAAAATGCAGTGATACCGAATAAAATAACATATGCATGTAATAACAAATATAGTAGAAACTAAACAAAGGTTTTTATAATACAATGATTAATGATTGAATCGACGAATGCATTTCATCAACTTATAATTATTATTTTAAATCAATTGTTATTGATTGGATAAAAACTTAATTTATATAAAAAAATAAAGAGAAAACTAAAAATATGTTTTTTCCACATCGAAACTAATGATGAACTTTATGTGAAATGATAAAAGTAACATAAATTGAAATGAGAAGAAGGTATAGATTGTTACTTCTACTATTATCTGTGAGAGGATTAATTTATTTATGCAATATTTTTTTTTTACATTTAATATTACAGATTTTCATTTTAAATGTTTAAATAAGCATATAAACATTATTTACTCCTTCTAGTTATTTTGTTTTCATATTATTTTGTTATAAATTAGGTATTTTATAATTTATGATGATAGATAGTTATATTTTATTTTTATATTTTTTTTTACATTTAATACAAACATTATTGGATGTCTATAATATTTATTTAAATGTTGTAGTTATATAAATATTATTTCCTTTCGTATACTTGTTAATTATTATTGTCTCGTATTTTTTTATCCAATTAGGAATATTTTAAGGTTTTTTTTTATATATATT
>NW_027112775.1:485195-510567 GCF_000696795.3 Halyomorpha halys
TTTTAAATTTATTATTATTACGTATATTTTATGATGTTTTATAATTTAATTATTTTTACTTTTAAAATACTGTATTTATTTGTAAGGTAGTAAGCCTATTTTCAATGATTGTTATATTATCCTGACAGGAGTGGTCTCATAGTTAATAATTACCACAATATTTCTTTTTTAGTAATTTGTACAAAACTGGAATTCAGTATAAAAAAAAATTAGAATAGAACTTAAGTCATTAGTAATTTTTTTTTTTAAATTACAAAGAGACGTTCTGTATTAGCAGTTTGTAGTTAATGTTCTGTTAGTTTTTCCTCGATTATACTCGTTCTAAAAAGCCTGTAGTATCACTAGTATTCTTCGTTTATTTATTTGTTGCTTCTGTTGTTTGTGAATTATCAATCAATTACGATCCGGCATCGGTCATAAATAATAAATTGATTACTATTCTATATCGGTAATTTCACCCTTAAATACTCCTACAGGCTGAAGTTCGGATGTTATTCACTCTTAAAATTAATAATTTGATAGTCTCTTTCGATCAGCTACTACTTGGTTCGTAATTTGTTTATAGACACTTAAAGGCCATTAAATAATATAAACGAGGAGTTATAGAACCAGGCAAACCTGTCACATTAATCTAACAAAAGCTTACTATATTTTAAGGAGAAGACCCAAACTGTATCTAGCGAATTATGGGAACGAAAATTCTAACCGAGCAAGGTCATAAGCAATATATGAGGGACGTCCACGTATGTACGTCCATTAGTAGAATGAAATAGGAGCGTCCTCATCGTATTGAAACATTAATGTGACAACGTTATAAATAATTTTCACGCTCAAATTTAAGTAGTCAACAGCGCAACCCGTTTATGTATTAATCATATCGGAACATGTATGAAGTGGCTAAGGGTCACATTTCCATCGGAGTGGGGGGTGACCTTTACCCCATGCTCAGGTACAGAACTGACGACATAAAATTTAGATTCATCCCGGATACTAATTCACCTCCTGTTATGTCAAATTGCTGCCATAAATCAGGCTAAGTTAAGCTGAGGTCTAATCGTTATGCATATAGCAGACACTAATGTGACTGTTACAAGTCCTATAAACCAGATATTAATCCGCCTGAAAATGATGCGTCACAGGCAAGAATACGGACGATATTTCATTCGGTTTCCAAAAATAAAATCCATGATATGGATGATCCCTAGATGATCCTCAACAAAATAGAAACGGAATATCATACTGAGTTTTTATTGTATTATTTCATTTGGTACTTTTGAGTTTATTTGTAATATGAAATTAAAAAATAAAATCTTCATAATTTCGTAATAATCTTGGAACCTACTGTCTGCCCTACAGTTCCATTTAATGATGTTACTCTTACCTCTGTCGAACAGATCCGCTACCTTGGACTACATTTGGACAGACGATTAACCTGGAATCCTCACACAAGACTGAAAAGACAGGGAACTGCACGTCGATTTCGACTATTACAGCACTTGATAGAGAAAAGGTCTAAACTTCCAACACATTACAAAATACTGATCTACATAACTGTATAAGGCCAATCTGGACATATGGAGTTGAGCTTTGGGGCTCCACTAAACCTTCGAATTCCTCAATGCTACTTACTTTATCACAAATAAAATCATACATAAAGACCTTAATGTTCCCTATGTAACCGATCTAGCCCGAACCAGATATCACTCCTTCCATTATAAACTCCCTAACCACTCAAACAACCTTGTTTCTAACCTTGCATCTTCTATTCCTGACAATCCTCCGAGGCGCCTGAAAAGAAGATGGCCACGAGACCAGCTAATGTAAAATGTCATTAGAGTGCTACCAATGGGTAGTTTCTCTACACGTCTGTAACACTCCAATTTTACTTAGATTAGATTTACTAAATGTATTATAATGTACAGTTGTAAATAGCAATAAATACATATTTAAAAAAAAATAATCTTGGGTTTATCTTCCCGAATTTGTTAAATGGACACAGGACTACCAATAATGAGAGATGGTATATATAAAATATATAGAAAAAAAAACGATAAATATAATTTAATTTTTCAAAAAATATAATTTATCAATATCATAAATTATTTATTTATATATTAAAAATTAAACTTATTTTATTAATTGTGGTATATTCAATTTATATCCATAATTTATGTTGCCTCAACAAAAAATTGCCCTGTTTTAAAATATATACATGTATTTATTTATTTATATAGATATATACTTAGAACAGGGTCATGTTTTGTGAAAGCAACATACAATATGTCATAGTAATGTTATTTGTCGCTTGACAACCAACCTTAGAAATATGGGTTCGATTCCTAGAGGATTACAATAACTTAAAAGCTATTTCAAATACAAATAGAGCTCGGGTTTAGAAATAATTATTATTATTAAGGAATAATTTGTGTTAGAACCTAATTTAATATATCAAACGCTTTTGGGCTTACGTTTTTTAATCATAACAGAAGAAAAAAATTCTTAGACTACTTCCAAGTTTTCTAATGTTGTATTAGAAGCGTTGGCATGGTCAGGGATTCAGTTTAAATGAATACGACCTTCTAGCTCCTCAACGAGTCCTGAATGTCAGCCCTTTCACTTATTCAAGAAAAAAAAAACATGGTGGCGTTCTAAAAGTTAGATCCTATACTCTAAACTAGTATTGATTAAAAATAAATTAAAATAGACTTTTTTGATTTAGTGCTGGTTTTATCAGAACCAGAGGAATTAGTTTACTCCCTGATATTGTAATATCGAAACTGCTGATTAAAAAAAATAAATAAATGATCATTTTGAAAATGGGCTTGGCTAGTGTTGAGATTTTAAGCAGGTATAATAAAAAAGAAAACGAAAACAAAATATGGAACATGCATTTATAAAGAAAAGTGGAAGATTTGGTTAGTATGGTTCGATGTAGGCCGTTAGTAGCCGAGAGAGTTAAAGCGTCTACCTTAGCACTCGTTGTTACTTCAGAAGCAACGGTTTGAATCCAGACTTGGTTAGAATAGGATATAGTGATATTCTGTAGATATTCCTCCTCTTTACAAAAGAAATGACTAGGCAGGGGGTAAAAAATAAATGTGATGTTTTTTCTATTTAAAATTGGTGATAAAATGTATTTTACGAAATAGTTAAAATATAGTTAAAAGAGAATAAGTTTCACAATGAAAATATTTGAAAAAAAAATCTATTCTGAGATTTTATAATCGCTTTTCGGTACGAAGAAAGGTCATAACCCTAGAAGATACACACGAAATATCGGATCCTACCAGTTGACTATCGTACGGTGATTAAGCCACGACGTGCAAAAGGTTGCAGGGGAACGAAAACACCGGTCTTCTAGTCCTTTATTAATTTCTCTCTTCAGGTGCAGTCCGGCGTCGGAAAAGAAAAGAGTGTGTGTAAGAGAGACAGGGAGAGTGGGAGGTAAAAGGAGATAGGAGAGGTATAGAGAAAGAGAGTGAGAGAGAGATAGAAAGAGAAGAAGAGAGAGAGAGAGAGAGAGAGAGAGAGAGAGAGAGAGAGAGGGAGCGGTATTCATTAGGATTCGGTATTCGGTCATTATCCCAGACAGACGGGATGAAATTGGCCAGAGCGGTGAAGGGTGTGAGGCGAGGTGCCTCAGGCCTCGTGTATTACAGGTAATTAAGGTAAGTATAGGCTCTTCTAATACATAGCCTCCTGCCGCCACGGCCGTATATATTAGGATCACCGTCTACTCCACTGTCCTCCAATATTATACCTACTAACACCACTATTTATCCATCACTATCGAAAGCATGTGATAAATCGAATCAATTTGCCTCACTGACAGAAGCGGTAAAGATTTGAGGATAAGGTAAAAAAATATTTTTGAAAATATTTCTAAATAGAATACGGATTTTGAGGCCTGTACGGGGGTTATTCTTCAGCTTGGTTCCGAAGGTATATTCTTTAGTTTGAATCTAGAAGTACTTTTCTACTATTATACATGTCGCGGCGAAATAATGAAAATGGAGATTTAATTAAATCCCCAAGGCAGGTTATCAATCCACGAAGATTTTTAACTAAGCTTTAACTGAGCAGTGATTTCCCCAAAGTTACTTCTGTTTTTAGTGAAAAGATGATTACTCATCACTTCCCGTTTTTAATAAATGTTTTAAAGCTAAGATAAGACCTAACTCATTCAAGATTTAGGGGGCAGGTGGATTGGGAAGCCTTCCCTTCCATTATTCTTATTGTTATGATCTCCTCTTGAGAGAGGGAGGGCAAGTCGTACAACTATCTACTCACTATAAGAAAATATTTTAAAGGTAATATTGTTATCCGGTGTTATATTGTAGAAAAATTATCTCTATTTGGTGATCGAAGATTTAATAAGTTTCCCTGTAAACTAAATGTAGGTATGAACAACTTGAGATGGTGTTGCTCAAAAGATGAAAAGTATCCAAATAAAATCAATGACTCATTATAGTGGAAGCTAAATATTTTTGTATGTTCAACGAATATATTCAAAAAACCCTTGAAAACGTAATGATTATAATGGAATTATACTAGTCGATAAATTACATATACATTTCAAAAAAGCATAATTTTTATTGTACAAATATTTTATAAATTTTTAGAATACAGTACATGATGGTTTTCAAATATGAATCCAAAGAATAACATTATTCTACGGCATAATCGAAGGCTTTGAAATGTCTAAATAAAATATTTAGAACTAAAACTTAGTTGAGCTTACAACAATTAGTTCAAGGCTAGTTCACAGGTACTTTTATTTTATAATATTATCTCCTATATAAAAAAAAAAAAAAAAAATACATACACAAATATAACCTTGTGAAATAAATAATTGTAATATATATATACACATATATTTTTATGATTATTCTGTTCAAAATCACAGAAATAAATTACATTTTAACAAAAAAATGTCTTAAATTGCATTAACAATGTCCTCAATAATCTTTCTTCTTCTCGGTTTTCCTTTCACGTGTATTAATTAGACCTTCGTCAAGAAAAAAAAATTAGTTAGTTAATTACAAACACGTTTTTTGTATTATCGCAAAATAAAATCCTTTTCAAAGTAATAAAAAATAATTAACTGATTTCCAAAGATGCATAAACCTTTTACGTTAATATTTAATTTTAACTTATTGTTCATTAGGATATGAATAAATTAAATGTACAGATTAATGTAAATAAACTTAAATAATCAGAAATGAGTAACTATTACAACATAAAATTGAACGAATAGTGTAATGCAGTGGATCCTAAACTGGGTGCCGCAGTACCCTGGAGTGCCCCCAGTATATGCCAGGGGTCCAGCAAACGGACTACTAGTTTCTGAAAACATTGCGAAAAAAAATTCTAAATTATAAGAAAATATACAGTGTATTCAAGCAATTACTTAGCCGAACTGAACAACAGGAACCGCTGATGTAATATATAAATTATAGGTGTAATTATAAATTTTATATAGTATTATATTAAAAATCTGATTTATAGAATTGCTTGGTATCAAATCATTTAGAAAAAATAAAACTAGGTTTATTTTTTTATAATAAAAAACTAAAAATAATTTATAATGGCTATGGCAATGGTATTAATTAATTAACCATTACTTTCGTTTTTATTTTTGAATAATGACATAATATCAATTGGGGTTTCTGACCTCAGATTCAGATTCAGGGACAATGGAAATCCCTGAGGAAAGACTTTCAAACGATTTTAAAAATTACAGTCACCATGTTGGATTCGCCATTTTGAATTTTTCAAATATGACATCATATAAGGATTTGCGAATCTTAAAATTCCAGGAGCAGTGAATTTCCAATAATTTATCTAACCCGGATACCAACCTTTATGAACTTTCAAAGGATTTTTAAAAGATGAGCATGTCGCATTATAAAAGAATATTTTTTTTTAGATTAAAAAATAAATCAACAAATGCTTAAAATGCTTCTATGGACGTGGAACAAATTTAGCAATTAGCATAATTAGCTATGGCGTGCGAAACCGATTTTTTCACATTTTCTTAATATACCTATATTAATATAATTAAACGTTATCAAGAGGTATTAATCATTGTATACGGTTTATTATAACGCCACACAACGCATAAATGATCACGGAATATGTACCATAAATTATTTTAATAGGTAAATAATTTTATAATTCTTTTTTTCTTATTGTAATAAACCCACCTTATTTGTAATTTTATGCATTTTATTTTATTTATTTATTTTTTGCAACGGAATAGATATAATAACTTGATTTAAGACGAGGACTATATAAATTGGATTCGTTAAAAAAAATAAAATAAATAAACGTGTTATTTTTAATAATATTAATTTAAACAATTCACAGTAAAGCAAAATATTTAAGAATAAATTACTAACAATCCGATTCCAGAAGCAGCTATCTCTGTAACAAGCATCAATGCTAACAAAGTCTTAATAATTGTTTGCACAGTTATCAATATAAATGTGTTCGTTCGTTAACAAAACAATACCATTCCTCAAGAGTAATATAAGAAGGTAATGGACACTTTAGAAGATAATTTAATGGGACTCTACTAACAGGTCATCAAGGTGAAAAGTGCCGACTTAAGAAAAAGTGAAGTAGTTACTCAGGAAGAACTCCGTCCACAAAAACTTGTTGATTCTTGGTGATAATGACAACTTAAGCAATAGAGAAAGAGAGAGAGAGACAAAAATAGAAAAAATTCATAAACAAATTAGAATAAAATCAATTTTAAAAAAATATTTTCAATATGAAAATACATTCAATATGAAGAGTAAATAATTTTTAAGGTTTTCAAATTAAAAATTTTCAATAAAAAATGTCCATAATTTTTATTGTTTCACTATTAAGTATTACGACTTAATTGTCAAGTTGATAGTTGAAACTATTTTTGTTCTTTTTTACCGCAAACCTGATGCTATATTCAATATTTCTATTTTATTGGAATCATAATTGTAATAATTGTGTACGCTGTGTTTAGCCATTACTGTGATTATGATATTTTTGGGATTCTTTATGTTTATTTTTAGTTTCTATTTTCTTAAGGGGTATGTTTTCGGTTTCAGCACATTTCAAAGCATCGAGATGAGAGACAATTATCGTATCAAATTTTTGATTGGAAGCCTTTTTTATTATTAATAAAGAATGTAAGTCTGTAAGCATATCAATATAAAGTATGTAAAGCTATCATCTTGAACAGCCCTGCAAATGTCGGATAATAAATAGTTGTAAACTATCCAGTTCTTCATATTTTAAATAAATATACGATTAAATAAATAATGAAGAATCAGTAAATTTATTATTCGTTATCGACTGAGAAATATTTGAAGAATATGGTTATTTATATTTAAAATTAATAAATCTACACAATAGAGAAGAGAAAGAAATGCTATATTCATTCATGCTGCCCAAATACATCGGGTTGCCACATTACACAGCATACTGATCAATCCGTGATCGGACATACATAAATTACATATTTTTAAATGATATAATATAATAGAAAGATAATAATAAGTTTTTCAATTTATTGCTTTTTTTCTTTTCCTTATATTTCACAACCCTTATTTCATTTGATCAACAAATTCTGCTTTATAAATAATATTAAGATATTAAAAATAATAAAGTAATAAATAAGACAACGAATAATATATGCGATGCATACATGCCATCCCTCCTCTAGATAAATCCCTACTCATTAATTTCCATGCATGTGGTGGTGGAAGAAAAGAAAATTTTGAATTTCGATTTCAACCTTCTTACAGGTACTTCTCAAAGTTAATATATTCACCACATCTGGTGCCCTGGAATTTTTGGTTTAATAGACCAATGTAACTGCCATTTGGTAGCCGGAAACTGCACAGACATCGAGCCGAAACACAAAATGTCAGCCTTTTGTTCTTTTAATTAGGTAAAATAGACGGGGCGGTAGATAAAGAGATGATCTACGGTTCTGAGAGAGAACATTAATACATCGGAAATAGGCAACGGTCGTGAGAATGTTGGCTCCTTGGAGATGGTTTATAGCGATTCGTGCCTGTCCCCTCCCACTTTTTACAGGGCTCAGACACCTTAGGCCATTTTCACGGGGTAATTTCTCTATGAACTCATATTCCCTTTCATAATTGCTTTAAAACTGCAGCATTCTTCTTCTTCTTTTTTTTTTTTTTTTGCTAATTTCCTATTGAGCTTAATCATTAAATGGAAATTAAAATGAACTCTTAAAAACTAACTAAAAAAAAAAAAAAGAAAATTAGAAAATAAATTTAATGGAATATACCTCTTGCGTTAAAGACGCATTCTGACCAATACATAATTACCCAAAAATAACAAAGTGTTGCTTTTAAATACTTTTTTATAAGCATAAACGTTTAAGATTGTCTGAATGCTGCTTTCTTAACATGTTCAGATCATGTTACATATTCTGTATATTATTATTTATTTTATATTGTATTCTTTTTTTTAATCAGGTTAACTTTATACTAATTACGAATTCGTAATTAGCTTATTACAATTAATTCACAAATTGTAAATTTGTATCATTATTATTCACTTTTTAAGTTTTTTTCAATTATTTTTATTATTTATTATTTTCTTTACTTTACTTTCTTTTTGGTATTTGGTTGATTAAATTATTAGTTTTATTGCTAGAAATTAATTTATATTTTACTGTTCTATCTTATAAACCGAAGTAGTCCACACAATACCCTTATAAGTCTAACTAATAAATTTCTATATGTTAATTTGGCACCGACCGATAGATGTCATGTGGACTATATAGCATGTAATTTTCAGAATAAAAAAAAAAAGTAATACATGTTAAGGAAATTATTGAATGCCAACGTTTCGGCCAAAAAAGAACAAGATACAATAAAGATGAAAAGCGCCGAAGAACAAAAAATTTAGGTAAAAAATAGAAGAGGAAAAGTTAATAATAAAAAAAATCAAATACATGAAAGAAATTGATTGATTAATACTGAAATGATAGGTACATATGTAAAAATAAATAATATTCTATGATTGTAGATTAAGTGAGAATATTATGTAAAAGAAACAATACAATTTATGAATGTTATGTATACTAACATACATCATTATATTGAACAGGCAGGGCCTGGGATAGATGGTGCAAACTAGTAAAATGACAACAAAGCACAAAATAAATTCTTCGAATTTAGGCTATATAAAGGACAAACATAGGTACACCCAAAAAAATATAACATAAAAACTTTTCTACGTTCATGGACACTCAAGTTTTGAAGTTTCGGGTTCGAGGAGGAAATATATTTATTTAAAATATATAGCTAGTCCTACAACTTTATACGCCCATCTAATTCACCACAATGCTATAACTTGAATTATATTTACCGAGTGCAGGCAAATTCGGCAAATATATATATATGTTTTCTAAAAGTCCACAAATCTAAAAGTGATATATCAAGGTTTAAAGAGTATCTATTAGACTAAGGAACAGAATCAATCGGGTAGCACCTGTTGTTCGGAAAAGACACGATAACGCGGTGAAGAAGAGTGAGTCTAAGGGAAACTTGATACAGTTTGGGGAATGTGAGGGGGTTAGGGGGGGTGGGGTAAGGGCTAACCAACCCTTGGGAAAACTGCACCATTGGCCATCCTAAAGCACACACCACCAAGTTTTGTTCCCCTCTTCTCGTATTGACGCACCTTCTTCACAGCTCTAAGGTGGTTAGAAATAAAAAAGTAGGAGAACGTATTCCTAAAAATATATATATTTAAAATAAAAGAAAACCTTAAAAAATCAATAAAAATTAACAAATTCAGTACTTCGCTTTTTTAGTAGTCTCTGGGTGATATAGACTCAGATTACTACATACAGACAAGATACTCAGCACCCACTCCGTGGATACAAGAAAAAAAAAGAAAGCTGCAAAATGAAAAGAGGAAAAAGCTAAAGGAAACGTGGATATAAACATAGAAGGCAGCAGATGATAAACATTAAATATAATTATAAATAACATTATGATAATACTCGCTAATTTAATTACTTATACATAAAATATTTTGTAATTGTAAATTTGTGCAAAAGTAAATCAATAAAGTTAATTGACAAGGTTTTAAAGAATTCATTCATATTCAATTGATAGTATTTCACAAATCTTCCTAACTACAGTGTAAAACATGTAGTGGTGATATACGATCTTTTTTTTTTAAATTTATTTATTGATATTTACAATTGTACAAAAATACATCAAGTAAATTTGAGGATATCATAATGGTATAAGCATGTAGAGAAACTACCCAATGGTAGTACTCTAAAAACATTTTTACAATATAAGGTCTCGAGGCCATCTTCTTTTCAGACGTCTCGGAGGATTGTCCGGAATAAAAGAGGAAGCAAGATTATAAACTAATGGGTTTGAGTGGTTAGGGAGTTTGTAATGGAAGGATTGATATCTGGTTCGGGCTAGATCGGTTACAAATGTAACATTAAGGTCTTTGTGAATGATTTTATATACAATCTTAAACTTGAGTTATTATTTATTGCTAAAGGTTAGAATATAAAAATCTTTTTCTTGACTTTCTGATATCCCAAGAGGAAGTAGCTTTCAATATTTGCTTAGTTATCAAGTCTATAAGGACCTATCCTATCCCTGCAATGTGTACAGCGGAAAAATTTCACATCCAATTTTAGGAGAACCGTAAACATGGAAAGTATCCCAAACGACTCCTGAGAGGAGCGAGAAAGTGTTACTGACGGCTTGGTAAGGAGAGCACTCCACAGTGGATCTAATCAGGCATGAGGAGGTAACAGGATCTTCCGATAAGGATGGGTGTTGTTAGCAGATCTCGGGTGAGCGGTGATCGGTAGGGGTCGGCCAAAATCATCTTCGACTTTCAGGAGCCAATACTCCATCCGAAACTTTCCCTTATTTTCCCAAGTGATAATGCAAAACCGCACGGAATAGAGGTTTCATCGTGGTCGCTATAAAAAGAACGACAGAGACCAATTTAACACATACCGTAAAGAGTTAGTGGAAATCCCATGTGGAATAACATAGAGATTGTTACAGGTTTCTAATTAATTTTCAAAAATAGAAAAAACATTTTCCTACAAAGTTCAAACTAAACACTAAACGTTATAGAACAGAAATTTTAACATATTTACTTATTTACTAACTTTGACTGATAAATAAAATGTTATAGAGCTACTGTACGGGGTTTTAACTGCTGTTTACGAGTATTCATAAATAATCCACCTATCTTCAAATCAACCATAAAAAAAAAATCATTGAAGATTGTTTTTATTGAAATATAGAAAATTAAATCTGCACCGCTCCAACCCATGAAGGGTCAGGGGTTCAGTACTTTGTAAGGAAATACTGTAACTAGACCAACGGTTGTGCAAGGAGGTGATTTGGTCAGAATCACACCAGATTTTTACCCAGTTAAAGAGGCTGGGTGGACCTCAGGAGGGGTCCTTAAACCACAAGAGTTGACTCACAGCTACAGTGTAACAGCAAACAATTTTCTGCCCAGCCGGATTTGAACTCGGGTTCCTTGGAGTTAGTAGCCACGGGCCTTACCCCGTGTCTACTTCCACTCCCTTAAATATAGAACGATGAAAAAGTATATACCATTAGAAGTTTTTAATTTATATTCTGTCTCAAATGTTTAAATATTTATAATTGTTTTATTTTCATAAAATCTCTTATTTTATATAATTATTTTATTTATTTATACAGTATTATTCATTTATTATATACTATTCACTGGTATAAAAGAGATTTAATGTGATACGGCATCCCATAAAAGAACCAAAGCATAATGTGATATTTAAATAGTATTTTTTTGAAACCGAGTTCAATACACAGATATTAGTAACCGGTTTTAATGATTATTTTTTAAGTGATATTGTACTGAGAAAATTAGCAATTGTTTCTTCATTATTATAGGTGAATGATCAAATATTCATGCACACCTTCCATGGCAGTATAGAATAACAAAATCAAAAAGCTAATTGTGGTATTAGTTTTATTCTCTATTTTAATTCTGGAAGGAGGTTTGGGGGTGTATTCAGCCTTTTGACGACAAATGATGAACAATTCAAATGAAGAAGCTTGAGAAATAGAAAGTAATCAACGATTTTTTTTTTTTTAATTTATCTTATCTTAAAGATTATTAAAGTCAAATGGTACAATTATTATAAACATTACAAGCATTATGATGAATGTAACTAAAATCCATGAAACATTAGTTTTGATTTTTTTATAATTTTATTAGAACTTGTCAATGATCAGAGTACAATTTTTTCTTTTTCTTTTTTTTTCTTTTCTTTTCTTTTTTTTTTTAACCAAAATACCAAATAACATTTTTCTTTAACTGGCAGGAAGGACTAGGGACTATTATAAAACCAGGGAAGTTCCTGAAAATGTCAGGTAGTGGGGTTCACCAATACCTGGGTTGACCCAAGGGTCCATTCCTGACAAGCTTTCAGGACATGCTGTTGAAAATTTTCAATTCTTATGTTTTCAATTACAAGTGTCGTAATTTAGTACATTTATGGTTCAAGTGACAGATGTCAAAACACTTGTGAATACAACCGGCATTCTTTCCTTCCTATACATTCAACAACCATAGAAATATTTGTAATGAGGTTATGTTCCATACCTAATGTATTATTCATTAATTATCAGAAGAAAAAAAATCTTTGGTGTCATTATTTATATATTCAAACATTTTTATAAATATGATTTCATGCATTTATAAATATATGAGTCCATACACTTAATGATTAATCATGCCAACCCCATATTTAAGCACAGGTTTATAAAAAAATAAACAGGAAACTTCATTTTTTAAAATAATATCTTATTAATTAAAAGTAAACTAAAATAATGGAAGATTATTGATTGACCGTGTGTGAAGATGAAAGGAATATGGTCCGGGTGCGGTCAAGAAAAACTCAAATAGTAGAAATATACTAATTTAATGAGCCAACGTTTCGCCCCACGTTGCAGGGCTTCTTCAACTTTAACTATGTGTTTGTATCTTTTTTAGCCCTGAAGAAGCCCTGCAACGTGGGGCGAAACGTTGGCTCATTAAATTAGTATATTTCTACTATTTGAGTTTTTCTTGACCGCACCCGGACCATATTCCTTTCATAAACTAAAATTAGACTTACAACATACCAAATAATCATAGTCTCGGAGAGGTGATAGTAGGAGTTTATTGTTTCAAACAAATCCGAAAGGAACTTTCTCAACGTAATAATTATGAGAAAAATATTGAAAACAAACTGTATGTTTTCGAAAAACAAAACAAAAAAAAGAACCGCGTGTCACAACATGGTGGAAAAAAAAATCTGCAAAACTGATTATTTCAAGTTTAAATTTTTATTTATTTATTTTTTTGAAAAACAAGGAATATAAGTCTTAGCATTGGAAAAAGGCAAATTTTAGCTTTTGGCAGTTATTGGTTTTCGAGATATTAAATCTAATCTCACACATATTTTAGGAAAATAGGATTTTAGAGCATCTAAAACAATTAGTGCTTTGAAAAATATTCCTATTTTGATCCTTTACCAAACCGTTTTTTTCGGGACGCTTGTTTATATTTTCCTAAATGTTATAAGTAGTTCTTGCAATTACAACCAGCCCAGTATTAAAAAATCCAAAAAAAGGCCATATCTCACCGCTTTTAGTTAAAAATGTATTAATAAAATTAGTCAAAATTTTATTTATACAAACATTTTGGGACTTGAAAAGGTCCTTTCAAATACATTTTAGTCCATGAATGATTGTTTATTATAAATTTTTATAATGAAATTCTTAAAAAAATAAAGTGTATTAATTAATATTTAAAAAAAAAATATAATGTGATACCTTTTTCCTGAAAAATGGTATTGGTAAACATCAATAAAAAAATAAAACTTTGAAATATTCTGAACCAAATATATTTAAGATGTACCACAGAGGAATCCTTCCCCCCCCCCGATTAATAAAAAAATGTTATTGTCCCAATAAGCCTCCTGAATTATATATCTTCCTATATTTTTTTTCCTTGTTATAAAGATTTCTTTTTTATAAAATTTATTGGAGTTAATTTAGAAAGTTATCCATCCTTTAAGATGACTATATTGTTATAAGCTTTCATTTTATTTAAGGTTTTTGTTTTGTTTTTTCGTCCAAACTTTAATTAATTTTATCACTCAAAGAAAGCCTTAGAGGATCACAGGACTACCTTAACGTTATGAAACGAAAAGGCCAATTAAAAGTTTTTATTGAATTATTTTTCTTCATTCACACAATAATTTACATCAAAGGGTCTGTTTTTTGTTTGCTTTTTTATTTTTATTTTTTTTAAAGCAGTTGTTCAAAAAGGGCTTAGATTTAACAAAGTTTTAATAAATTCATTTTAAAGTAGAAAAACCGACGAGAACAACTGGAAAAGTTCTTGATCAAAACTAAACTTTCATTAAATTGAAAGAGGTGAGAATATCCTCTCTAGCTGTTAAATTATATCATTTATTACAATGTTAATTGGTTTTTTAAAAGTTCTATGGTTAAATTGATTGCCTATATATATTTTTTTAAATTATCTATGTTAATGAAGATGTAAGCGAACAATTATAAATGAATTAAAAAATATATAAATAAACTTTATATACATTTTAAAATATTTATTTTTTCGTTCAAGAAACTACTAAGTTTCAATGAACTGAATTGGGCTTATAAAGTAAAGAATAAAATGGCAAAAAATCACACATTTACACAAAAAAAAAAATGTTAAACATGGATACAAATTTTTTTAAAGAAGTTATAAAGTTAAACAGCTGGATTCCTTTTCAGTAACAACAGATTGTTGAAATAAACATATTTTTAAATTTATTTATTAATTTGCGATACATAATGAAATAATTATAATTTTTTACGCTTAACTACAACAGAAGAATCTGTAATAACAAACATTCGTAAATATTCGTACACCTGAATAAATATGTTATTGGTATTCACTCAACAAATAAACAATATGAATTCAAACCATCAAATTCTCTTTATCAATTGTGAAAAATCATTTGAGAAACTAATTTTTTTAAACACAAAATATCCACTTGTTATATTTTCAATGGCAGAACAACGAAAAACTAGGTTTCGTTGTCTCCAGGTTTATGAAGTTCCTAAAAAATAACAATGGTTTTGTTGGTAAATGATTCTGAAATGAAGTAGATTCTTCAGTTAGAAACATATCCAAATGCGTTTTGTGGGGCATGTCATAGTATATTAAAGAGTAATTTTTTTTTTCTACACCAAAGGAGACATTTCTGCCATTTTATATTATGGATTTTTATATTATATCATTTTATTATATTAACGAGTAAATATGAGAACATTAAAAAAGCAAGTGTAATCTTCAAAAATTTTGAAGCCGTGTATTGGACATCCTATATACCTATACATACTTAATAAGAATTAAAAAAAATATATATTTAATGCATTATATACCCGTAGGAACGGGCTAAAGGAACATAAATTCAAAATAAAAGATCGGACATAAAAAAAAAGTCCAACAAAAAATTATAGATCCAACGAAAAACACGCGACCGTACCTACATATCAGAATGAAATACTAGTTCAGTTATGGATCAAAACAGGTTTTATTAAACAGAATACTAAAGAGTGATACACAAGAAGATTCTACGTGAAGCTCACATGAGGCCCCTGGCACAAAACAGATGACCGAATGGAGAACGCTGAGGAATTTCCAGACGTGGGCCGCGTTGCAACAGCACCTGGAGAACGAGCTAATAAAACTGATCCCTTTAAGGTGAACAACAATAAACAAAAGCTACGTTCGCGTGGAATATAAATAAAGGATATTAATAAGCAGTTAAGATAATAGCCGAGCAGTATTTTTGTTTAATAGACTACTGTGGCTTCGGCATCTTTGATCTTTTCGATGGTTTATTACTTCCTTTCTAATTAACCTGTATCAATGAAGGTACACCCGGTTCACGCACGTAATCGAATTCTCCGAGGGTACGAATTCAATTCTGTTTTGTCTTCAGTACGTCTCTTCATAATCTAGGTAGGACTGAAATCAGATCGACGCAGTAAAAAAAAAAGGGTATGTTGTTTATAGCGTTATAAAAAAAAAATCCAATTCTTAAATTCATTACAATTTATAATAGGTCTATTTTATATTACATAACTATCATTGAATGCAAGATGATTTAAAAAAAAATTTTTGAAAAGAAAAAAAATTATAATACAAGAACATTTGTAGATTTATGTAATTAAAAATATTTTTCTGCATTACATAACATATCAATGTATTTTGAAGCTTCATGAAATTAATAACATGAATATTTATTCTAGGAATAAAAGAAAACCTTATAATATAATACTATATACTCTATTTCACATAAAATTGATCATTTTAATTCTAACAAAATTAGTCAATTGATTATAAAACTTTGATAATGGAAAAGTATTTTCCAAAACGTTACAAAAAAAAAAAAAAAAGAAATATTTGTAGAATGATAAAAAAAAAAAATAGAAAAAAATTGTAAATGTTATTAAAAATGCCTTACAACAGTATATAACTTTTAAATGAATTTTCAAACCTTCAAGAAATAACAGATAAAATTAATAATATTGATGTGGAAATATAAGACTATATTACAGAATATAATCTAGTGTACAAGCTACTCTCTACTATAATATATAAAAATGAAGATCAGTTAAAAAAATAATTAAGTTAATTATAAAAAAGAGTAACATTTAAAATGAAAAAGTGGTTTCCGAAACGTCACGAGAATAAATTAAAAAGAATTATAGAAGTATGAAAGTATATGTTATTAAAATAGTTCCTCTCGTTTATAATTAAAAAAAATAAAAATGCAATAATATAGTAATCTCCATAAAAAATACGTTAAATAAAATTTTAAAAATTATATTTTTCACATCAATAAAATTAAAGAGGTCACAATATGAGATTAATTATTTTCTCTATAATCACCTGAATACTTAGAAGTTACAATTAGTTTCGTAGAAAAGATGGAAAATTTGGATTTTTAAAATACCAATTTTGCAAACGATAAACAGACAAAACATGAAAATGGCTACATTAAACGAAGTCATAATAGAAATATGTAGACAGAATAAAAGAATTAAAACTTACATATATTAATAAATAATATTTCGAATGTGTACAGATGATGAATGATCTGTAATACAAATAAATTAATAATATGAAATAATTGACTTTTTTTTTTAAACATTACAAAGAATTGATCAGTATAGTGCCTTGTATGATTGATAGGAAATAAAGCATGTAACGAGTTCATATAATAACTTTTTAAAATAACAACGAAAAGTAAGAAGAGAATTAGTTTTTCTCGTTGAATACGACGAAAGGTTTCGAAAGTAGTCGAAAGTGGTATTAGCGGTAAATTTGTTAAAAATCACAACAAATGAATAAACTGAATAAAAAATAATAACAATTTTGTTTATTATGAACAACTTTGTTATTGTTTTTTTGTGGTATTGATTTTTAAATTATTAACTATCACTCAGAATAATTGATGAAAAAATCTCTTTAGCACCACATTAAACCCACTCTGTAAAAAAAAAAAAATTATAGAAGAATATTTTAGTAACGTTTCGGTTTACTCGTTTCACCATTTTAAAACCACTTTTTTTTTTTTTAATTTTTCACCTCATACACTTTATTAAAATTATGTTGTTTAATAAACAATATTCCATGGAAATATTAGTCAACAGTGTTGACTACAATATTAAAATTTTCTTATATTTCTTATCCATATAAATGTATATTTTAAAATTCGTCCTTTATAAGGAATGCATACATATATTTAGTATATGTATTTCAAGAAGTATATTAATAAGTTGTAAACAGAAAACATAAATTTTACAAAATAATTTTTTAAAAAATATACAAGAGTGTATATAATAGCCCACATGTCGATATTATATTACTCACTCGAAATAATTCTCTCGAAAATAGTTTCTTTTAAATCATAAAAATTATATGTATTGCTGTATCGGACAATCTGTTGGTGAGTCCGTTGCTGCGTTATAAGCGGCATCTTCAAACATAGTAAAGCCGCCCACCTCAACTCTTTAATGACGCCGTTGGAAAGAAATGGCGAAAGATTTATGCAATCTGTGACCTTTTAACGTCCGATTCTGAGATTTTTCAACCAACACGTAGTGAAGAATTCATTTAGAATCTGTTTAAAACAGTTGTGTAGAAAAGAAACTCAAGGAAATTAATTTCTTTTTTAATTTTACTAAAATCCTGATCATTTATATATCTATGTCATGATTAATTATTAATTATTATTCTTTAAAAAAATAACTATAATTATTATAGTTATAGTTTGTACTATAAAAATTCATATATTTTTCCTAAAACAAATACTAAACGTTTTTATGAAATAAATGAGAGATGTTAATACCAAATTTTCCTTTAGGCACAAATTAGACAGATTATAGTTTTTTTTTTTTTTAAATAATAATAATGAATTATAACATAAATAAATAAATGATCAGGATTTTATTAAAATTAAAAAAAAAAAATTCCTAGAGTTTCCTAAACATGAATTAATCACAAATAAATCTTAGTTATAGCAATTCGGACAATGAATAAATATTTTCTTTATTTGTGTTCTATTAAGGTTTTTTTACTTATATATTTTTTCATTAAATAATATAAATATCAAAATACACTAAAATATTACTAGACAGGTAATATGATCGTGTGCATATATGTTGTAAAGGCTCTATAAAATTTTTAATTGAACAATAAATTAACAAAACATAATTATATTCGTAATATCAATCCTATTAATTATTATTTGTAGTCATTTTTATTCATTTATTTTCCACTAATTATGCACTTATGGAGTTTTAAGCTACATATTTAAATAAATATTTGTGATAATAAAAAAATAATGCAACTTGCAAACCGACTTAAAATAATAATAAATACTCAATAGAGCATAAATAAATAAAAAATATTTATTATACCGTTTAGTACACGATTTTACAAACATGAAATATTTTGGTTTACAATTTTTATTTTTCTAAATATGAAGTGTATTTTAGTATTTTGGCAAAAAACACTGATTCTTTGAGGAGATAGAATTTGGCATTATATTATCTTTTTTTTTCAAAACAAGCTGGATCATGGCTAATTCTGAAACAGACCTCAACTTAATTAAAATTAATATGGACCCAAAGCTTGCCAAACCAGGAAGTCTTTCTAAAAGTGGAAAATCAAGAGTCCAGTAGATGGTTGATAAAAAAAAAAATAATAAAAAAAATATATATTAATTTGAGATTTTAGAAAAAATAAAACAATGAGTTATTCAACCGCCAGTAAACTTCAAATGGTTTTAACACAGACGAATTGTACTTTTTGTTAAAGAAACATTGTCCAGTTAACTATCTTGTAATTTAGAATCACTTAACTTGATCAGATTTTTGGTTATTGCTTTTTATTCAACAAAACTCTTGGTTTGAAATATCAATTTCCTCCTTTTCTGTTTAGAATTAGACCATTGTTTATATGGATTTTTTTTCTTTTGAGGTCTACTTAAACCTCCTTAAATATTGCTGAAGATGTACTGGAGACTGTATACAGTTATTATATTTAGATTTTAGATTTTTTTAATAATTGTTTTAAACTACAACGTACGGAAATTTAGACATTAGGAAACAATAAACATTATTTAGTTAATAAATAATAATATTAAAAATTTGAACAGAGAAACTGTGTTACTTTTACTCAGTATTTACACAAGGGAACATACAACAAACGAATGTTTTGTTTGTGATACAGATCGTTGTTCAACGAAACACGATACTGTTATAGGTAATATGAGCTCCTACTGTGGTGTGGAGTTCTACCCACAGGTATATGGGTTGAGATCAAGGAGGGATATCTTTGTTTCCAGTCATCACAGTCTACCCACATACATCATATTCCCAACTATGTTCTCGAGACGTAAATGCACCCTAAAGGGTAATTAGGAATTACGAGGGTTGAAGGTGAGAGATAGGTGGTCTAAGAAATTATTTTAAAAATTTAGTACATACATAAACAATGATAAAAATCAATGCGACCAAATAATTGATTAATAAATCAGTTTCATATTAATATAAAAATAAATACATATATTGGAAGTGAATATAATATGTGAAGTGGAAGTTAACCTTTGGAATCTTTCAAAAAAGTAGAACTCTCGTTTCTTTGATTTACTTTAATTTAAACAGCATCAGGTGGTATTTCATCGCTAAGTTAATTTGAATTTCTTTGAAGAGAAACTTTTTGACAAATATCTCTTATATAATTACTTTCAAGCGGCATTAAAAGTTCGGTCAAAAGTTCACCTCAAATTATTAGAGAAAATTCAAATAAATATAGTGAAACTAATATGTTTCAAATGAAACTTTAATAGAGTTGAGGTACATAAAATTATATAATTATAAAGGGAAAAAAACTATTAAAGTTTATCTAGCGAGGTGGAATCCAACGAATCCCAAACTTTTGTTTCAATTTATTCAATTGAAAATTAATTAAGTCCGATTAGAACTTACTTTTAATAGTTTTTAATAATACTTCACCCAAAGGTTTCTACAAAATAATAATTAATGACTAGAATTGATGAATTTCGCTAATATGTTAATAAAAGCTGAACAATCCAGTAAACGTCCTAGAGGTAGACCGAAGTGTTGGAAGGAGGATTGCGTAAAGACTGATATCGAAGGTTTGGGTTAGGGCGGGCATCACTGGAGGGATGTATGTATGTAGAGAGCGATTGGTGGTGCCGGAAACGAATCTTTGGTTTCGCTAAGCTTTTTTTACTATTATACTTAGGAATAAATAAAATTAAATATATCTATTTTAACGTTTTTATTAAAAAAAAGAAAGAAAGAGGTAAGAAAGTTGCATCACTTGCAACACAACCAGCTAGTCAAGCGGGAGATAACAATATCATTTAGCAAGGATATACACTGATCGTATAACGGAGGTGACGCAGACAACCCGGACCATATAAGCTACAGAATACGCCATAGATCAAACAAGGTCCAACAGATAAATAACCTAAAACAATAACCGCTCTAATAACAATAAATAATAGATTAATACATCTTAGAAGCGTAGGGTTCCTGATGAATGTAAGGTATAAGAATACCCCCGCAGAGAAGTGCCAAGGATTCAGAGAAGGGAAACAATAGGATACGATATTGCCAACGGAGGCCATGATTAACGCTCCAACAGCTGGTCCGTCTGTCTCCTCTCAACTTACCTGAAGTAACCCTTGAAATATTGGATCGATACACTCAAACCTCCCCTTATATCTCACTCCCTCGAATTCATTGACAATGACAACAAACGGTATACTCACACACGCAAACGCACAATTTATAAATATGTAATAACATTAGGTAACGATTTACAATTCCAGAAAACTAGGGCACAGTCCACGTTAACAATTGATGGCGACTTCCCCCATTTGGCTCATTTTTGTTTTATATCCCATTCATAAATATGATGGTTAATTACTGATTTCGTTAATTATTGAAACCTTCGTTTATGCTCATTACGTTCAATAATGAATAAAAATTATGATTAAATATATATAATCAGATATCACGGGAAAAATCATTGAGTTAATACTGATACATAATTATGTTATAAGTCGTTAAACTAGATTTGGAAAATTACACATTTATTTTAATATATGATTCAATTAAATTAATAACAAGTAAATTAAAATATATTTACACAGCTATGTTGACATAATTACTGTAATAACTTTTTGAAACAATAAATAATTAGTAAATTAAAGTGAAAAGATTGAATTAGGCAAAATAACTAAAGCAACAACATTTCAGAGCCCAGTATACTAAAATATGACCATCATGATGGACATCAAAAATATATATTAATTGGGAGGTGATATGTGAAAATAATAAATAACAATAGAATATTAATATCACATTATATAAAAGAAAATATTTTAATAGCAAATTTTTATACAGGCATAGTGACTAATAAAGAAAAAAAAAGAAAATGCGACTTATATTCAGAATTGAATGTAAAAATTTTCTTTCAACAATTGAAATTATGTTCATACATAAGATAGGGTAAGAAAAAAATAAGAATAATTACTATTAAATTTTTTAAATTTGTAATTTGAAATAAAATAGTAAATAATAAGCAAGCTATAAAAATAGTAAAGTATATTTTAAAATAATTTTTATATTATTTATTGAAATTCAATTTATAACCGTTAAAAAAGAACTATTGATTACGCATAATTTTTATTTTAGAAAAAAAAATTATCATGGCCAAAAAAGCCCGAAACGTAGTTCTAATTTGAGATAAAAATACGTGATGAGATGAGATACGTAAATAGCTATAATTTACAAGTGAACTCTAAAACAGCTTATTATTTTAAAATATTTGTAATATTAAAATATAAACATTGGAAAATTAAGTTTACCTTATGCAATTAATAGTAATATAGTTAAGCTTTCTTAACCGCCACCCGGACCATCATCCTACAACTAAAATATAAATTATTCTAAAATACATTAATGATCATAATTTTCGTAAAACATTAATCCTTTGCGCGAACTTTTTTTTTTTTAAATAATCTATACATAATATAAGCTAAATGAAATCTGTATTTTTGCACTGTATCTTATTTTACAAAGCAAGCTAATTCATATGTTTCAAATATCGTAATTAATAAGCCAATTTTTTCATGAAAATCCCAGCTCAACACAACATTGTATGCGACATTAAATAAATGGAATAATTTTCGTAAAAAATAAAATAAAATAATATGATAGTTACCTTTACACGGAGCAGAGTATTATCCACACTTTTAACTAGAACACGTGTCAACAATATACACTCCGAACACATTTCATAAAACTGAATTGAAGAAATACACTATAAGCTAGAGCAGCTTACGTGATTTTGTTTTAATATTTACTGGAGTTCTTTACACGCAAAAATAATTTTAAAATACGTTGACATGGGGTAGGAGTTAGGTATACCAAGGGTTCTGGGTAAGATGTCTGACAGATTTATGGAGGGTAGCGAACCGTACCAGGAACCGGTGGCAAAGGACCAGTTTGGAAGGAGTCACAGCCGAAACTGATCCGGGAAAAGTTGAGGGGGCAGTAATGAAAGCATGGGTACCACCAAACTTGGGAATTGGGGGAGGGGAAATTTCGGGTTTGTTTACCAAACAAACATTAGGGGGTGTTAATTGCATTTCGAATTTTCCACGTGAAAATTCAATTAACCTTTTCGTTTTCTACTTAATAAATTTTTCTTCTCAACTTATTTAAAATTTATATCGTTGGAAGATAAATATAAATAATAAATAAGCCAGTGCGGTGGTCAAGAAATGTATGAAATAATAAAAAATAAAATATTTATTATTATCTTGTTCTTATTTAGCCCTGCAAAGTGGGACATAACATTGGTCATTAAATAATAAATGTTTTATTATCAATCTATTACATAAGGTCAACTATTAATCTTATAATTTTTTTAATTATTTTGTTTCCTTACATGATTGACATTTCGTTGCTATTACGTCTGAACTCTCTTACTTAAAATCACTTTTCTTTTTTTTAGGGCAGCCTTTGTTTCAGTTTTGATTTATTTATATTTTAGATCAGTGTAAGTTGTGGTGTTAATACATAATGAATCATGTATGAGATTTGTGTTTTGGCTTAAATTTGCGTTCATCTCAGTAAAATCTAATTTTATTTGCTGAGTTGCACATCTGGACAAATGACTAACTTGGTATCCTCACAAAAGACTGAAAAGACAAGAAACTGCTCGTTGATTCCGACCATTACAGCACTTACTAGAAAAACGGTCTGAACTTCAAATCCATTACAAAAGACTGATCTACATGACTATAATAAAGCCAATCAGGATATAAGGAGTTGAGGTTTGGGACTCCATTCAACAATCGAATTCCTCTCGTATCCAATCCTTACAATCCAAATTCCTAAGTGAATCCTCTATACTCCTCATTTGTCACAAATAAATTCCATAAAGACCTTAATGTTCCTCATGTAGTCGAACCAGACATCAATCCCTCCATTTTTAACTCCTTGATCATCCAAATCCACTATACTCTAACATTGCTTACTCCATAATTCCCGACAATTCTCAGGGGCGTCAGAAAAAGAAGATGGGCTCGAGACTTTCTCATGTAGAAATGTTATTGCTAATAAAGACTATTTTCTCCGAAAGTATGTATCATGCCATTGTGACACTAATATCACATTAACTAAATTTAATTTTATGTTAAGTTTTTATGTACAGTTGTAAATGTCAGTGAATAAATAATTTAAAAAAACCCAGCTGAGTTGCGAATAAATGTCGAATATATACTTATATTTCAGTATTAATAACTTATAAAGTGTAAAGTAAAAAAATTAACGCAACAGAAAAATAATTTAATTTCTTCTAACATTATAATGGTTCAGAAAATGGTGTAAATTGGCCCCTAAATGGTAACTAAATAAGGAAATAATAATGAATATATCGGAAGTAAAAAATTGCTTGTTAATTCAGATTAAAAAATAATGCTTAAAAAAATAGAAACAATACTTCATTTCGATATTTATTTATAAAATGAAGTCTAGCTCAGATATTTGATAATAAAATTAAAACTAAATTAAATTGATATAATAAATTAAAATTATATTCGGATCAAAACCCATCGTTCAAAGACAACTAAGTTTATACTAAAAATTAATGAATATAAAACTAAATAAAATTCCACCAATAAAAATATTATTCACATGAGTATGTTACTTTTTCCGGAATATAACATTCACAGGTTCATTCCAAGAAGGTGTGTGTATTGTAAAAACAATTTTAGATACTTTACTCAATTAAGAATTGTCAATTTGTTGTTAAGTGTAAATAGTGTACAGAATTGTGCAAAAGTGATTAGTTTTTTATTTAATTGTTATATTAGTTAAAAATTTTATTTTCTCCTAATTATTTCATATACATAGTTTTATTATTATAGTGTACAGAATTGTGCAAAAGTGATTAGTTTTTTATTTAATTGTTATATTAGTTAAAAATTTTATTTTCTCCTAATCTTTTCATATACATAGTTTTATTTTTATCCTCATGTTTATATCTATTTAGAGAGAGAGTTTATTTATTTTAATGTCATTTTTTTTTCATTTACTTATTTCATTTTTTATTATTATGTATATTAAAAAAAATATCTGTATTATTACACTAGACCAACGGTAGTGCAAGGAGGTAATTTGGTCAGAATCAC
>NW_027112775.1:510617-522497 GCF_000696795.3 Halyomorpha halys
TATATATGAACATTTATCGCTATTACTTACTGCCCAAGGTTGTGGCAGATTGTAACACTTATCAATAAATAAATATTATATATATAAGTTCAGATAATACTAGGTTGTAAACGTAATTTGAGGGTTGTTAATCATGAAAAAAAATATAATTTACATTTTCCACAAAGTCAAGGGAGATATTCTTATAATTTTAAAGGAATTATAATAAATGCAAGTCACGCAAAGTCGTCAGCAAGTCTGTGAACAATGTAGCTCAAAAACGATAAGATGCAAGAAGCTGAAATTACATACTCATATTTGAGGTAGGTTACGTTTTTTTTGGATATTGCAGACACAAGAAATGTATTTGATCATTCGAACTTGTTTTCTACTATATAAAAAAAGGTATAAATATACTAACAAAAAAATTAATATTATTAAGCAGATAATTTATAGAATTTCTTTATTTTATGTTTCTGAGCTCGATTCTCTATCATCTTTTATAGCTTCCAACTAAAATTATAACATACAGTTTGTTAATGAGAGAAAATTTATACCTGATGCTATTTTTATCTTAGACACCTCATGCATTATAGCATTCCAGCCATAATAATTATTAAAGAAGTGAGGAACTTATTAATGAGTCTCTGGCAATTATGTTGGCTTATACAAAGGAATGCGAACAGACCCGCAATAAATCAGTTTTGCGCCATATGTTTCCAAAAGGCTAAATGATTATTTATACTAATTCGCTGTAAAAAATAAAAAGGTGTATTTTATTTTAGCTAAATGTAGAAATAATGTTTCATAAATAATTTTTATAAATGAGTGACCAATTAAAATGACATTCGAGATTTTATTATCGTCAGCAGTTAAATTAACCTATCTGTTGATATCGTGCCATATGGAGCGATTCACCAAATAAGTATACTCTTGTAGCTTATTATTAAATATTAATATTATGTTTTATTTTATTGTTATTGTTTTATTAGTGTTCCTGTTATTGTTTTATTAGTGTTCCTGTTACCACAACGTAGTGGTGTGTTTTTACAAATAGATAAGTGTTATTACATTCCACAAAAACCATTTATAGGAATTTTTTTCCAAAGAATTCGCTCTTTTATTTTTTTGGCAACTCGTGTTACCACGAAATAATTTTATATACTTGAAACTAATATATTTTCATTCAGTAACTACCTTAAGTTTTATTACAGGGATTTTTTTTTGCATAACATTATAATTAAAATTAGTTCCCTTCATAAGAGAAGACTGGCCGAGAATTTGGGATCAATGACAAATTTATTATGAGGTACCCAAAAAAAAAATTAATGAATAAAATAATATAAAAGCTATTAAAAAAAAAAATATATATATATATACCTTAAATAACTAATTCTAAAAATGGCCTCTCTTTCGATGGTACAAGTAGTAATAGAACGTTATTTTTACTGAGATCAATAATAAACAACTGGCACAATCTCACCTCATTTTACTGAATTGGTTTTTAATATAGGAGTAAATTTGTGAGTAAAGGTGACTTTTATCAATATCTATTAATACTGTTTTATTCCATGAATAATCCCAGATAGCCCTTTCAAGCATCAAAACAACGTTATCTCCATTTTTAGCTGAGACATTGAGCATACATTTTATTTAGTGACGATTCTAAATACAGTTTCGGATAAATAAACAGAAGATATATAAGGTTATACAAAGTGTAATAGAGAGAAGTGTTAGGAGGAGATGGGCCGCTGATGGAGGTACGACCGCACAGTGATGAAGCTGCGGTCTGGGCCCATTAACCAACACACCTTGTACTGATAGGCTGATCCATTTACCAGAAACTATTTCGAGGCCTCTTAGTCTCCACTCAGGTGGTGGTGAGGCTGACTTTTGGTAGAGGGAGCACAGAGAGATCACTTGTTACCGCTGATGAGAAATACAAGATCACATTTGAATTCTGGATCTAGTCTTAGGGCGGAGTTATACACAGCACGTCCATATTTAAATAAGTGTAAAAAGATTGGAAGGAAAGACTTTTGAGGGGTCAAGAAATTTGTAAGCAATCGAGGAGAGTCCGTGACACACAAGTAGTACTCACGATATAAAGCGATTAAGATAAAGATGAAGCATGTAAATTAAGTGCTAAAAAGAATTTTGGTAAGAGCACCAGTTATTGACAGGTTAACCTTTGTTTTTCAATATTAAGAGTTTAGTGCCAACAATCATTCCAAAATTAGCATCAGTTGTAGGGTAAACGCTTAAACCAATTTTGAAACGTTTATAGGCACCAAACTTTTAGTATTTATAAAAAAAAAAAAAAAAGGTTGACATGTCAATAATTGGTGTACTTATCCTACAAGCCTTTTTCGCTCACTCATCTAAAAGAGCTTATTGAATCAGTTAAGATGCGGATCGCCTATCAACTCGACAAAATCAGGAAAATAACACTTCCATAAAATTTTGGCATGTAATTGTACGAGTTTTTGAAGTATCTTATATTTCTTATGTTTATTTATCAAAATATTCGAATCAATTTAATGTATAAAGATAAATTTCAGCTTTTTATTCTGGATCAGAAAAAAAATTTGGTGGTTGAGCTTGGTTAGAAATACTTTTTTTCCTTGGCACAATCTTGCCCCTTCGAGTGGAGAATACATTTATATAAAATTATAAAATATGTTTAAAAAATTTCTATCGTGAGGTTCTATGCAATTTTTTATATATTTATTTTTAGGCCAAACATGGACTGTTCCGACTACAGATTTTTTATTGAAAGAAGAATATATCAATTTCAACAAATATTAAATATATGTCAATCCGAACATAAACAACCATTTACAAAGTAGTACACTTCCACATATATGTGACAAAATGGTACAAGAGAACAACACAATTAAATAAGAGGGAAACGTGTCGTAAAAGAAAAGAATTTTCGGTGGTTAATAACTTGAAGGAAAGGGCAGCTCTTAAAGGCGAGTCATTATTGAAGGAAGTTACGGGCCCATTTCCTCCTAAGGGGTCTGGGAAGGTCAGCAGAAATCTTCAGGACGGCAAATTGTTTTGGATTGGGCTTTCTTTATCCGTCGAGCCAGCTCCTTCCCTAACGAATGAGGTTCCTCAAATTTGTTTTATGATTTCGCTTGGGAGCTACATTTCAAGGATTAATTTATAAAAGAATTAATATTTTAATAAATGTAGGAAGGTCTTTACTTGTTTTATTAACATATAATTAAAAAGGGGGGGGGGTAAAAATTATGGTCACAGGTTAATACTAATAGAAATTGGTATACGTATATTTTTTAACTAATTATTGAATAGTAATAATACAGGTTGGGTGAACAGAAATATGGAGATCTAATATTAGATGAAGCATAGAAATAATTTATGTACCGGCTGTAACAATATATTCTTGCATTAAAGTAAAATTTGGCAGATTTTGAAAATTAATATTCTCCGAGAATTCTATATTTTCAAACTATAACCCTATTTAAGATATAAAAATAAATAATTAAGTTGTGATTCAAATAATAAATTTACAATGAGACAGTAAATTGTAATTTAATCTAATATCTTAAAGATACCATGAGAATGTGATATTACTCGCTAATTATACAATTAAAATTTAAAAAAAGGAAACGCTAGTAGAAAGCAAAGCCAAAAATATTTTTTATAGAAAATAAAAAGATAAAAATGCCCGTGTAATAAAATGAAGTATTAAAATATATCACGTCACTGGTAGTATGGATGTTTAATCGAAGAAATCATTAAATGGAAAATTAACTATAGAATAAACTAGTAAATAAAAAATTAAGGGAAACATCCAAAGATGTACAATTTTCGTTTGTCATCGATTAAATATGTGAAGATAAGAAGTTATGTTTAAATACTCGGATTGAGTAAATATAGCAAACAGGATTTTCCCGGAATAAGGATGCCTCAGGATTTTCATATTACGAGTTGAAAACTATTTCCATACGCACCTGGGATAAGCTCACGTGTTTATGAATAACTGAACCCTTCTTTGAACAAGTTTGAAATAAATAAAACATGAGGGCAATCTAAAACTTATCAAGTCGAGAAAGCCCGACACGGACCTAAGCGAAGTTTGATAAAATTGTTTCTAGGTACATAAATAATATTAAAATGAAACCGAGACGCTGAAAGGGACGCAATTTTTTTTCCCTCTTGCCTAGACGGTAATGAAGTCACCACGACAATAGCTTACGGTACAGATACTTTTTAAAATGTAAGTAAAATTAAATTTCAGGAGGGAGAGGGTGAGAGGATCTTCCCAGAATTTGAATTTCAAACACACCCCTCCCCCCGGAGCAGTATTAAAGGGGACCACTACAGCTCGCGGGGAAATCTGAAATATTTTTTTTATACCTTTCTGGAGCCCCTCTCGATTCCTTCCAATTGTCTGCTTGTCAACAGGGAACGCATAACATTATCCTTCGGCAATATTTCTTTAACGATTTTTTGGTCCACGCTCAAGTCAACCAACCTTCATCGAAGGCTTCGACATCTAAATTCAGACACATCTACTTTTAGAAGTTATCTACAATACTAAATACAAATTATCCATAAAATGTATTACTAATATTTATTTTAAAATAGTGCACGATTTTTCAATAAAAGATAAACATGTGTATCACAAAAGTGTTTGTTAAATACCGGTCTACATTCCTTCAATTCTACAAATCCGGAACGCCTGGGGTTCAATTATATGTACCACCCTTCTTTTATAATAATTATACGTGGAATGCAATTAGACATAATCTGTTTATGATAAAAATACCTCACTGATGAAACTTGGTATGAATATTCTCTCATTAACGAACCGCGAGTAATAATTTAAAGTAGATGCTATAAAATTAGTGGAAGCACCAGGCTGGGTAAAATGAAGGAATGTCATCGGTTGTAGGCTAAATTAACTAGATTATTCTGATTATATAATAATGTATTAGTAGTGGAAAATCTCAAATTATGTGAATGTATGAAAAGGTACGTTTCAAATTCTAACAATAATTACAAATATTTATTATTGATAATAAGCAACCAATAACTACCTTTATTAGCAGTATAAATAATACAATTAAAGTATTATTAAAAAATAAAACATTTGTTGATGGCATGCGGTTAGTGGTAGCTCTCCGGTGCTCCTGGAGTTTACTTTCGACTGGCTCGCCCGAGGTAGAACAGAGAGAGATATATATAGAGAGAAGGACGACAGCTAATATATTGTTTAAAAAACGGACGGATCTTGAGTAATTTTGTAAAAGTCACTAAATATAAAAAGTAAAATTATTCTTGTCATTTTAGGTATACTTCATTCTATTTATGAAAAATAGATTAAGAATAATGGAACAAACTTTGACCAAAAGAGAATGTTCCGAGCCGTACTCGATCGAATTCCAGGGCTAACCACTAAACCACGGATAGAGTCTTTAGTTACAACATATTCGATGAAATTTGTGCCCACTTAGGAAATACCTCTTGGACAGTGATGAGAAGGGACACCTTTTAGCTACGCTACCAACCGGGAGAGGTTTCTTGAGAGGGAAAGAGATGGTGAGGAGGGGGGGGTTAGGGGGGGAGGAGGAAGGGGCGAGGGGGGTCTAGGGAATGGAAGAGGGGATAAAAACTACCTGGACCCCTCGACCTCTTCAACACATCTGGGGTCTGCTAATTCCTTCCAGCAGGTAGGGACCTTCAATAAGAAAGCATCCTCAGGACCAATGGCTTTTTCCAATAGAGGCCACATAAATTTTCCAAACTACACAAATTTTTTTACAATAATCATGAACATTTAATTTTGTAAGTATATTTTTAAAAAATTAAATTTGGGAAACGTCATTAAAGAAAGCAGAGCCCAAAATAAATATAAAAGAAATTTCAAAGAAAAGATAAAAATACCGTATAATAAAATAAACAGATTTTCAAAAAATATAAACACATCATGTTAATGGTGGTTAATACTGTTGTTAACTAAATTAAACAATATTTTAACAATTATTTTTGACAGAATTTATTCAAATAAAAACAACAAAGTTAAGTTAGCTAGATGTATAAACTATAATGATAAGGTAATTGCTTAAATATTTAAATGAATTTGTCGCAAACATACAACATGAAAGTCCTACACGAATTGCCATAATTATAGAATTATAGAAGTCAGCATTTATTTGTATAAATAATTCTTGTAACAGTCAAAATAATAAATCCACGTAGATATTTTGTATTTTTACAATTTGTAGTAACATTTATAACGTATGTTATGTTCAGTGTTTAATAATAATTAAATGCAGTAACGAAAACATGATTTACAAAATTGAAAGCATTCTGAAAAAACAAATTCATGTTAATTGATTAATTACTATTCAAACATTATTAATGAAATCTAATAATACATCATCTATATACTTTTTAAAAAATTTATTAGAATATTTTATTCATTTTTTTCTCTTTTATTTTTTTTTAATTCGTATTATTTACTTCACTCAGTATTAGAATTTAGTAACTTATTAAAGAAATTATTTTTAAAATCAGATTAAATTACTAAACACAATTAATTTGTTCTAGATACATATTCAACATTTGAAACTGATGAAGATTATATGCGATGCGATGTTATGTGATTAAGTGCGATTCGAATAATTTATTATTTTATTCCCATATTTACAATTACAACTAGAACCACAAAATATTTCGAATTAATTAAAGATTATCACACTGTAATTATAGTAATAGTTAATTACATATTATCTGTTGGTAATGAATAACGTATAAAACTAATATTTTTGTTGCTATGTTGTACGATCTTTGAAAATGAAAAATAATAGATACTTTAGTAAATATTTGTAAATTTCAAAACATAAAATCCTATAAACACCACTGAGAAGTATTTTAGTTTCTCAAGATATTTCTGGTTTTTCAGAGAATTTTAATAAATATCAATGATGGAAAATTATAGAGCATCCATTTTATACTTAGAAATTTTATTTATAAAGATATGAAGGTAGAGTCCCAGAGTGCCGGGTTCGATTCTCTCCTCAGACAGCTGGTATTTGTTTTTTAGGGGTCCAAAAAATCTAACTGAATATAATTAGAGTTCGGAAACTCTTTCAGGGATTGAAAAAAAAAAAGAACGCCTTGTTTTCCATTTTTTCCCGTTTAATTTACGGTACTACAAAGATTCTTGCATAAAACATTTATTTATTTTAAATTTTGATATTAGATGGTAAATCACACAAATAGCCATTTTTTGGGATATAAATAAATGAATGAAAAATTATTGTACTAATTTATCAAAAAATGTTCGTTTGGTCATATCAATGAGATAGTTTTTAAGTATTTTTATTTTTTTTAAGATTCCCTGATTAAAAGAAGTTTAATTTTAATTTTACGGTTACACTTCTCTATTACTCGAGCAAAATTTCCAGTTTAAATAGCTAATTTTCAATATTATCAATTAAATAATTCATATTTTAATATTCATAGCCCCAAAATATATGATGGATCGTGATAAATAGGGAAAAGTCAATCAAAACAGTCCATACGAGATGCTGTTTAGCCAAAATTTATATCGTGTTTCAATTAACCCTATCGCAGCGCGGGCCTGTATTGGAGCTTATTAATATTCCTACGCCCGATGATTGAAATTTCCGAACATTGTGGCAGAAATTCGTACGGATCCTCACAGTGGAGAAATAATTCATCGGAATTCGTAGTTATAATTCAAACCCCATTGAAGTTCATTAGACATGTATAAGGTAAAAAAATCGATAAAATTTATTTCGATATAAAAAAAATCGATATATCAACCGCTGACCTTATTAGCTGTCTTATCTTACCACTAAAACACAGCTCATTAAGAAAGCCCGCATCACGGCTTCCGCTCCAACGCGCTGTGTATCCACATTCCAAGACTCGAGGCCGTTGTAGAAAAAAAATTGATACATTGTTTCTACACTAACCAACAGTTAAACTATAACTTAAACCCGAGATCTTGATAAAAAAATAAAGAGATATCAACTTCATAGAATCAACTTAATTTTATTTTAACGAAAATCCGAATCTATTATAAATGTCAAATAAATTAACTTGAATTTCTGTAACTTAATGAAGTGAGGACTAAGGACTTTTTTCAATGAGAATGTGACGTTTTAATTATTTATTCAGTATAGTGGAGTTCCGCAAGACAGTAGGGGTATTCATGATGTTGTGTTAAATGTTATATGTTTTACCATGTTAAATGTTATAACTATAGGATTGTGAGCAGCCCTATTTGAAGTCATGTTAAACGTTAAATGCATAAGAGTCCCTAGCGGATTTTCTCAGCAACTTGTTGTATAAGCCTTTATGTTTATAACCTTCCTTCCAGACCCTCATGTTATTGTTTACCTCAGTTTTGATTTAAGTAATTAATTAAAACATGCCTAGAGTGAGTGAAAAGTGGAATTTGTGTGAAAGTTTAGCTTATGAGTGTCTTATTGATCTTCAAACTTGTGAAGAAGAGAATGAAGATGAGCTAATTGACAACTGTATTGAAAGTCACAACAACTAATATGGCGGCGATCTCAACTGGTCTGTAGTGTGACGTCATTCTCGATTTAACTGACCAAGTAACAGACTCTCAGCCATGTTAAATGTTATTTCGTTTTACCACGGCAAAAGAAGGCAATTTTTTTCGATTTAACACGAGTTTTTCGATTTAACACGCTTTAACATAGATCATGAATACCCCTAGTATAGATGGTCCGTTGTTCCACACTATTTTTAGGACTGACCTCAAGACTGATCCGTGCCGATGTTTCGAGCTTTTATTGTTCTCACGGTTACGCCATTCAGTGAAAAAAATAGTTTTTTTTAAATAAATAATTTTCCTAACTATTTATTAAATACTAAGATATATTAAATAAAAATGGATTAAGAATAATAAATATGAACACTACTTACAATTATTACGTATCTGAGTTTTCTAAATAATTAATAACCAGTAATTTGCATAAGGTTAACAGTATTATTGAGAAATATTGAAATGGAGAGAGGAAAGTTTGTATATTTGGTTTTTCTATATCCTCATGGTTCATTTCTTGCTGATAGTCTATTTTGCATTATATGTATTTATTATTAGTGTTGTTAATTGTTTTTTATGTGTTATTGGAGAAATATGAACTTAAATTTTGTATATATTATTTTAAGTTAAAGGCCCGATCTTTATATTTTTCTATGGCAATTATTTCTTTTTTGGTACAGTTTGTATCATAAATTTGTTGTTCTGTACAATACATATTTTAACATGCCTGAGAAAAAATGTGCAGAAGCGGTCATAAAGGAAGGTCTAATTATATAGTTGGCCGAGTGCGCATAACAAATTGACCGCCTTGCAAAACATATTACAACCAACTTGTTTTCTTCAACTCAACATTTTGAAAAAAATATTCATTTCTGACGATATCACATTCGTCACAGGTGATAATTTCGTTAAGAATTAGTTTATAGTAATCCGTAATTATTACTAACGAAATAAGTAATATAAATCTAAAGAATTCAACGAGAGCCAGTATGTTAAAGAGGCGGTAAAAACTAGTTTGTTAGTTCCATAGTTGAGAACACATCTTATTACAAAGACCCGGGACTCCTTTATACCGTCGACCCCTCATTGTGACTCATCTTCAGTATGCGTTGGAAGAGAATAAGAGGACGTAACAAAAGATCGCTTGTTGCTCGGAACGCCGCCGCTTTAGCTTCTATAACACTCCTCACAACTTGTGGTCACTAGATACACCATCCTATATAATAATATTACACACTTAAATATTGTTTAAACCAGAAATTTGCAGTATTTAATTTTTTTTTTTAAAAAACGACACTGTCTTTTGTATTTAAAAAAAAATTAAATACTACAACTTTCTGGTTTAAACAATATTTAAGTGTGTAATATTATTATATAGGATGGTGTATCTAGTGACCACAAGTTGTGAGAAGTGTTATAGAACCTAAAGTTGTAGTATTTAATTTTTTTTTTAAATACAAAAGACAGTGTCGTTTTAAAAAAGATAAATGTAAAAAAAAATGTATTAGCTCATTTTTAATTATTTTTTATTATTAATCAACATGTATGATAAATATTACTTGGGAGTAAAGAAACTAGCAATAGTTAACTTGAAGACATATAAAATAACTGCTCTTTAGTTCATAAGAAATAGCCAACTGGATCAGAAATTTTTTCTTACCCAGGGCAATTGTTTGTTTTGTTAGGTCAATGTCGTTATTTTTGTCATCAATTTTACTTTTCTCTTTTATTATTGAGAAGCATTATATTTATCTTTTTTTTTTTTAAATTATAAGGTTGTATATTGTTAGGGGTGTCTTTTGTATGAGACTATACCCCCTCATAATCAGTTGTTAAAAAAAATAAAAAATCTCATTTTCAGAAGACTTTGAACTTAACCGGGAATCCATAGGAAAGTTATGTCATAAACTAGTAACCTAGGTGTGTATATAATAACAAGCGGATTTATAGATATATATTTGTGTGACATAATACAGAGCATTTTGGGAATGACTTATTGGAGGGATTGTAACAATTGGTCACGGGAGAAATTTTTGAATTCACCGAATTTTCAAATGATTATATTCTGGTAGTTGAGATTTTTGTAATTAATTAGACGTTTTGAGCACGACTTGAAATAGTCTGAAACGAATAGAGATTACATGTCGTTTCAGTATTTGATGATTGCTTGTTAGTTGCAGGTAAAATCTTATGTAGTTGAGTCTTTCCCGTAGAGTAAATTGATTATTTTTTTTCCTGAACGAGGCAAAACTGTTATAAAAAAGAACGAATGCAAACAGGATTTGGACTAATACTGCCTATATGCTCAGTTTGATGTCATGGAACAAATACATCATTAAAATATATATATAGATTTATATATATCGATTATAATCCTAATCAGAACTGTTTGTTCACGCAATGAATTGTATACAGAATACAATCACGTTGTAAACAAATCAAGTTAGCAGTGATTGTATTCTGTCATCAAGAAAATTTAGGTTAAACAAATTTAAATTGTAATTTCGAGTCCTAAGATAAACAATGATTTAATTAATAATGTTACGCGAACAAAATATATTCTTGATCAACAACAGCGGTGGAACTGGAAAAAACAATTATAACTATTAATTAAACAATTCTAACTGTTCGCATCATCTCTATTTATTTTACTTTCGGGACCCAGCCCTCATGAAGCTTGCAAATTGGGCGAAACGTGGGTTATTAATAATTTTTTTTTCCTGATCGCCACGATCATCTCTACTTATGTTTTTGTGAGTTATTTTCGTTAAGCCTCAATGATAAGAGACTATATATAAATTTTAAAGCATTTAAAAAAAAAAAAGTGTATTTATTTTTTTTAAATCCCTTAGGAACATTGATTAATTGAGCTCAAGTTAAAATTACATTTTTCTACACTGTTTTTTTTTCTTATCCTGCTGTGTACAATTTCATGTATTCTTATCAATAGTTCCTTGCGTGCATTATATCTTATGCTAATCTTAAGGGGTTTTAACTTGTAAAGAAAAACAATTTAGTTTTTAGTAACATATGGTAATCGAAATACGTAAGCACAATATGAAATGAAGATATAAATATGTTATAATGCAAATTTACTGAGTTTATTAATTTTTTTCATAACCAGATATAAATTTTATTTACATAATCATTGCGACAAAAACACGAATATGAGGATTGCTAAATGTAATGTATTAACTTATAAATTTTGAAGGGAGCATTAAAATTTTATTTTTGACTGAATATGTAGTTTTTTTTTTCATTTGTAGAGCATTAGAGCCCCCGAAAAATATGAGGGAAAAAACACCTCTTTCTCATTCCTA
>NW_027112775.1:522547-538570 GCF_000696795.3 Halyomorpha halys
TTAGTTAAAAACGAGAGGTGAAATTATACAACTTTTTATAGACTCCACAAAAAAAAAAAAAAAATATATGTTAATAATAAAATTCATTTTAAAAAAAATATGTCTTAAGAATCCTTGAGCGGATGCATTTTTTATTCAAGACATTAACGATAAAAACACCCCCCTCCACCGTTTCTCACAGAATTCTTAAAGGAGTAGAAATTTACAGCATGACGCTTCCTCTATTTAGGGAGCCCCAGGAAATTAAAGCGATGAACACTGAAAGGGAGAAACAAAGGGGAAAAAAACTGGATAATTGCAGGTAACAAGATGGCTGGATGTTATTAAAGACCAGCCGATTGGACTAGAAGGTACGAGCATCACATGTAAGGAATGTTTTTTTTTGTACAGAGGATTCCTCCTATTCACCGATAAGATTGAGATCGAAATGGAACTAATTAATAATACAAAATAATGTGACGAAAGTCTTGAAATTTTAAACCCAAGGTTCCCGATCATAATAATCGAATCCCAAACATAATTTCATCATAAATATTGTAGATACATAATAAAGGCTAGTAGTTTTTTCCTACTTCGGTTTTATCTCATTATAGGATCGATACATCCTAATTAAACGAAGAAATGGATTCGAATGTATCAACAAAAATACATCGGGTCATATAAAATTTACGAATTAATTTGAAGGATTTTATTTATTAAGAGTACTTAATTTTCTAACTTAAGGCTCAAAGATTTAATATTAAGTTATAGTATTTGGGACACTTTACTAAACTTTAATTTGAAATACTTTTGTCTGAAAATCTAAATTGCAATATATATTACATAAACCTAATAAACACCCATAGAAAGTAGTTATGAGAAAAAAAAATAGTGCGTAATATATATAACTTCCTGGGAAAAGCGTTAGGGTAGTTTATTTGATTTAGATACGGCACTCGATGCCATTAGATCAGGGAACCATTATAAATAGCCGGACCATTTAGCCCTCTTCTTCAGCCATTGTCCATTACAATATGCCCATGTGCTCGGGGAAGTCGCTATGGGAGAGGAAAGAGGCTGTCAACTTACCCCACCTCAATTTGAAAACCCAAAACGTTAGATTTTGCAAGTTCGAGAGATCCTACCTTAAACTGGGAAAAATGTGATAAAATATTTTACTAAAATTTAAAAACCGATGCCATGAGATTTTATGAGTATAACACGCTGCGTTGTAAAGAGAAGAGAAATTACTGAGCATTCCCAGAGGTTGAGTGAAAAATAGTAGGAAAACTAAAATATTTTATAATATAGTCGGGAAAATTAAAATATTTGGATATGCAGTAGTTAGGAAATCCGTAAAAATAGTGTTAGGATGGGAATCGGACCTTCAGTAGTAATTCTGAAATTTGTTCAATTGATAAACTAAATTATATTATTGTAGTGTACCGAGTAGTGATCATAAATAATTTTAGGTTTTTGATAATGGTAATTGATAATAATTTTTTTTTCTCCACTAATGACTACTTGATTTGTTCAAACCAAAACTTGAAATTATATAGTTGAGAAAAATATATATATTGAAACCATACTTAGTCGAAGCTCATATATTTTTGGAGTGAACATGTTACGATAAAAAGCAATATTTTTTTTTTTTTTTAGATTTATTGTATCTGTCGGAGCGTTTTTTTTTTTTTGTTTTTAGATAATATAATGAACTTAAAAATTGTGTAATTCAAGCTTTGCGATGAAATAACTAGTTATTGAATAATTTAACTAGGCCTTGTTTCAAACTAGGAATGGTGCCAAAATCGATTCCTCTGCATTGAAGCACCGAATTTCTCATCTCGGCCTTACTGAGATTAATCTAGGCGAAAAAGGTGAATATTCCCTTACTTAATAGTAAAGTTTCATATTTCTTGGTAACACGGCTGTGCAAAAGCAAAGCATGAACAACATTATAAATGATTTAAAGTAAGTAACATAATTCAATATAAATTTTTAACAAGAATAAGCCACTGTTCCCTTAAAGAAATTAAACGACCTAAGTAGTATAGCCCATTAGCAAGGGAGCCCACGCCCTATTAAATTAAGATATAAGCCCCAACGCTAGTAGTTTGCTAATCCTTTCCACCTTCACCCCAGATGCCACCTTAAAAATATTTTATTTTTCAGTGTGTGTTTTATACAAGCGCATAATAAAACAGCATTGCCATTTGAACTAATTTGTAATTAATAATGGACTACTTAAAATTAAGAAATAATAAAATACTGTAATATGAAGGGAAGATGGTTGGGGGAAAGGGGGGGCATCATAAAATAACATCAATAAGTTGTAAAAACTTATTTAATAGTGCCAAAGTTTCGACCAGAATTTCTAGCCTTCATTAGGGCTAAGAACAAAGAACAAGATAACAACCAATGAATAAAAAATAAATAAAAGAGAAAATATAAACATAATGATTAAAGTAAATAATTATAATAAAAAATTATTAAAAATAAAGTGATGTAAGAAGTGGAATTTTATTTTATTATTTTTTTTTTCCATTTGTCGTCACCCTTTTATACATTTTTCCTCTATTAAATAAGTATTAAAAATCTTTAATTTCTTTTTTTAACCATCCAAATAACATGTAACGTATTCTCACCTTCCGGTTATTTCATCTTCTTTGTAACGTATTTTTTAATTCAGAGTCTTACCGCACGGGCCGCTGAGATCACTAATAATTTTAGATTTCCGATTTCCTACTAATAGGCGAGTTCTTTGTCTTATTCTCTTTTTCTTATCTTTCTTTTACCACCTTATGTTTCTTTATTCTTTTCTTATTTTTCCTTACCAACATTATTAGTTATGATCACTACATATTATTAATGTCATGTTTTCTATTCACTTCTTATGTCTAACTTAATTTTATACTTTCTTTCTTTATTCTAGTATTATACTTGCATATTTCATTAGTTACATATATTTTATTTATCTCATTAGTTTTTTCTCTTTATTTCCATAACTTTTAATAACTTAAATTATTATTAATTAAAATAGTCATATTTCTTTGTTTCTTTGCAGTATATAGCTTTAAATAAATTATGTTATTTTACTGACATATTAAATTGTCTGTGTATAAGTGTTATTTTCAACTTCTTTCATCACTTTATTTTTATTAATTTTAATTCTGTACAATTATTTACTTTAATCATGATGTTTATATTTTCTCTTTTAATTTTTTATTCAATAGTTGTTATGTTGTTCAATATTCTCAGGTAGAGTTAGGGAGTAAAACTGAGAGATGTGCTAAATTTTCGCTTTTATTGCTCATTTCTGGAAATGCAACAGGGAATATTATTTTCAAACTTCAAATTCGGTTTCAACACCCCAGTTAGGTTTATTTCTCGTTCGGACACATACTACACATCGTATCATGATTTCAGCCGTAAGTATTTTCAAGCTGTACGTTAAAACGTTGAATTTTGCCATAAAACATTAAAAATTTATGAATAAATCAACAGCTTTCAAGCGACTGGTCAGATATGGTGTGTTCACATGAGGATTAAAATTTAAAGCGGTTCAACAATAAATGAGACATTCTTAAAAATAAAAAAAAATTAGGATATGTAATTTAACTTCATCATGATCCAAATTAAAATATGTAATACACATAAAGGTGGCTACTCAAGCATGCTTGAACGTTTGTAGCAACCTTAATGCTCGAGTTTTCTTCAAGTGATAATCATACAATGCATAGAGTACATGGCCAAGTAGTAGATTACAATTTCAAAAAACCAAGAATAAAAATGTAAAAAAATAAAATGGGAAATAGATTTACTACTCTATCTATATTATATAATTTATATTCCTTCTTTTAAACAATTGACTTTATTTAAAGGCATTAAATTTAAGCATAACCCAATCTTCATTTAAAAACTTTTATTTATTATGAACTCATTACACACGTTTTTATGAAATGGATTATACAATCCATTGCAATACATTCGAAATAGAATATAGCTCTGTAGAGATATGAAATTAAAAAAAAAAAGATCCAGTATAAAAAATATGTCATACTAATAACAATGCTTTCTTTGTTCAACAAATGCTCAGCGGGATGACTGCTATTGCACTATTGATTGTAAATCACTGACCCTAGCTCAACAGTTCATTGATAACAGGATAGAACGCAAGTGAACAGAACCATATCTACAACGGATACCGAGAAAAATTATGTTTAGATAGCTAGGAATCATGAGAAATTAGGGGTCAATTAATGGGAGATAAGAGAGTAATATGTCGTAATATCCGTAATAATCAAGGACAGTATATTATATGAAAACATATACTTTTTAAAGGTTTGATTGCATAAAAAATTTTTAAAAAATAGGAAAAATACCTATTTTGGATTTTGAGAATTCTCATATTTCAATGGCCGAGGGAAAACAAATTTTTCTTAAGCTCAGGATATCCGTAAATAGTCAGGCGATAACATTTTTTAATATTCCGATACGTGTATATTTTAAAGCAATGGTTCACAACTTTCAAAAGTCAGTTGGGGTGGATTTCAGTACAGGAATTCCAAAGGAAAATGTTTGAAAATGATGTTGCTTATATCTGCATTTTGAGATACTTTAGTATAGTATTTTAATGTTAAAACCTTTTAACTAATGCTTAAATATGAAGTATGATTTAACAATACACCAGTTCATATAAAAGCCTCAAAAATACTTGCCGGAAGATCCAGCGGTCCACCGCTTGGGAATACCGGTTTAAAGGAATCCAAAGCTGGTATATTTATACAATTGAAATAGACCACAAAATAAATCTTCAGCTCCTACAAATTTAAAATTCCGAGCTCTTGCAATGGTTTTGTGGTATTTTTAGTTTTATTCTGAATTAAATCTCTTCTACTTGAATAGTACCTAATTTTTTCACCATCGTCTTGCCTCAACTTCTGGGTCAAATATCACATCATATCGACCAAGTCATGTGAGAATTTGAGCAGAGCAAGTTCGCGCCGATGGCCACATGGGCAGGTAACCGGTCCCAGAAGCCACTGGATTCCCTAATAAACCGTGGGGTCAGGACGAGATGGGAGCCATGGCACTTCCACATTCCTCCCACCTTCCTTCCCTCTCCCCGGGCCCAGGCTCACAACGATAATTCTGCTCTCCCTTGTCCATTCTCAGCTCCCCTACAAAATGTCCTGGGGCTCCTAGGAATAGTAGGGTGCGTTGCCCCCCATTGACGAAAGAATAAATCAATTTCTAATATTCCCAAATTTACATATACCAAGCTACTTATTAATGCATGAAAATTTACCTCAGCTACTTTTCTTGGGGAGGGGATATTGAGTGTATGGCTCGAAATTGATTATGGGATGGGTTCTGATTTGGAGTTGTAAATTTATATCGTTCTTGACAGGCTTCCTTAATATTATTATTAATGTAATATTAATATTGTTTAAATAAATCAATTGGAATCCATGTTAAGTCACAACATTCTTCATTATTACATTAACAGTCCAACATTTCGGGCAATTCAGCCATCCTCAAGGACAATCTAACAATTAACAGCTTTTATTATACATTCATAATTAACAATCTTAACAACAATATTATTAATAATAATTTAAGATACCTAAAATATAAATTTACAACTCATATTCAATTATTTAAAAACGGTTTCCAGGCTATTAATAACAGTCAAATCACCCTATGAAACAATAAATTAATAAGAAATAATGTTAATTATTAATAAGCTTGCCTTAGCTTATGTCTAGTTTCCTATTTTGTTACTATTTCATTAATTTTTAATTTTAAATCAACTTAACAATATCAAATATCTTATCAACAAATTATTTTAAAACTAAACATAAGCCAAGACAAGCTTATTAATGATTAATACGAATTCCATTTAATTTATTGTTTCATAAGGTGATTAGACTGGGCGGTATATATACCGTAACAACAGTAATAAGAACAATAAACAAATATTACAATCTTACGTACTTAATTTTTACCAAGAGACTATCAGGCACATACAACATTTTTTTAACCATAGATAGTCTTAATTAATCAAAACTTACAATGTCAGTTGTAGTCGTCAACTGTCATTTTCAGAAAAGGTATAATCATAAAGGTTGAACCAGTTATATTATGTCTGTAAGTTAATATAGGGGTTTATGACTAGGCAATAAAATATTTTTACAAAATTATGACAACTAGTCCACTTGTAACGTTTTAATGAAAGAGAAATTTTAAAGACTTTTAACCACTATTTTCAACAGTGAACATATTTTGGTCATTTGAATAATTTTAAAACTGTCAATAAATTAATATATGCTATAGTCCTACATGTTTTATTTTTATCTGTAAATTTTCAAATATATTGAAACATTTAATTATTATTTACCATTGAAACATTTAATTGTTACATAACATGTTTTGATACACTATAATACTTCGTTTTATTATAATAAAATTTTAAATGCTCCATAGATTCAAAATTAAGTGGTAAATGGAATTGATGTTGTCGAACTAAATAATAATAATAATTAGATAATAAATAGATATAAATCAAAAGAATAAATTTATTAAAAAAAAAATTAAAAATGACAGTATTTAATACAAGAATTGTAAATTAATTAAATAATTATTTAACACAATATTCCATTAAAGAGTGATCCATAATAAAATAAATTATGAACTTTTTGTAAAGTTTAGTGTATCTATTTTTGTAAGAAAATATGACGATGATAGTAAAAGGATAGATTTTTCCCTATTATTTAAAAATGGTAAACTATAATAACTTTTTTAATCAGTTCGACTCCTTTACACAAATGTATATGGACTTTAGTAAAAATAAAAAAGACTATTATTTATGTAGGCGTATATCATCAACGATTATAGGTAAAAATAAAAAAATACTATTATTTATATAGGCTTATATCATCAACGTTTATAGTCTATCAACTATATGAACAGTAGAAAATGGGGGTATAACCTCAAAATTACAACTTAGTCATGGTATTAGGAGGGTATGATTCATAGCACATGAATGGTATAATAGACTTCATTGGAATTCATCTACGGTTCTACCAATTGTAAAAAAATTAATCATAATAATCATAGTAAATGGATATCCGTGATGTTAAAATAAAAATAATTCTAAATTAAAACCATCTGTTGTGTGCAGTAATATGTTGCTAAGGTAGGTAAACATATTAAACAACTATTTTAATTTTTTTTTTTTATCTAGCCCGAACCCGATATTATTCCTTCCATAATAAACTCCCTAACCACCCAAACCCACTCGTTTCTAGCCTTGCTTCCTCTTCCATTCCTGGCAATCCTCCAAGGCGCCTGAAAAGAAGATGGCCTCGTGACCTTATATTGTAAACTGTTTTTAGAGTTCTACTACTGGGTAGTTTCTCTACATCCTGTACCATATCATTATGTCATTATGATCAAATTTACTGGTTGTATTTTTTTATACAGTTGTAAATATCAACAAATAAATAAAAAATAAAATAATTTTTTTTTAACATGATAAGCATTTAACACTTAAATAATTTTTTTAATTTGACTTGTTAAAAATTTAACTATTAATATATTTCTAAAATTAAATAACAGGAGGGAAAACCTTTCTCTCAGCTTATGTATTATTTTATCATACAAATAAAAATATATGTACTCTATACCACTCCGAGAAAACTACATTGAGTAATGATAATGGGAAAAGACGGGGAAAAAATAGTAACGGGATCCGTGAGTTGGTAGTATTTCCCTCCACTTTATGGGTCTGTGATTCTCTTTTTACCGATCATCCCATCCACTTCGTTTTCACACTACTGAAGAGATTTCTTTCTAGGAGACCAGAAGATTTCTGCTTTTTAAGCGAGCTTTAGAAAGAAACTTCGGTAAGGCCTTCACCAGTTAGCAAGGAAATCCAATTTATAACTTATTTCGTATTTTTTATGGAAGATAATAAATTATTTAATATAAAATTAATTTAAAAATCAATCGGCAATGAAATAACTGTCAATGAGGAAATGACTCATAACAGTTGGTTTACATAACAGATATGGCGCTGGGCGTTAAAGATAATTTCTGAAATGTAACAGAGACAGAATATATATATATTTTTTCTCGGAATGAGATTATTAAAATATTAGTGCGTAATATAATATTTTATTAATTATTAAATTATTTACCAATCTAATTTGTACACTAATGTGTACAAATTAGTAAAGTGAAAATTTGAGAAAATTATTCTTCAGAATAATCGTGACGTTAACCGATTTAACCAGGGAAAATAAATCAAGGATTAAAAACAGTAGTTAATCAATTTTAAACAATGTTTTATTACCTGAAAATTCGAGCGTTACGAAATACAGAGTTTCATGAAAAAAAAAAATTGTTTATATATATAAAAAAATATTAGCAGAGTCCAAAGACTAATACTAAAACAATTAATATTTTATTAAATCTTGACAATTTTTAATTTTCTGTTATGCAACTATAGTTATCACAGCCCAATAAAATTAATTAAAATATAGTCATAGTAAAATCCAAAATATAGCTCACCATGTTTATATATTATGATATAATTAAAAGATTCTTATTAAAAGATACTTAAGCTTGAGAAGTCACAGACACAAAACTTTAAATAATTTAATTACACTCACAACAGTCTCACAGGCAGAGAAAGTTCCTAAAACAAAATATTTGGGACTACAGGGATTTTTTTTTCCCTAAAGACTTGCTAAGTGGCATTTGGAAGCCATGTGACACGTAGCCATAACACCCACTCCACCCCCTAGTTCCCCCAATCGTAAAAAATTGACAGAAGGATCCCAGAAATAGTTTAATTTATTTTAAGAATATGAAAAATAAGGAAATTACGCTAAGTCGTAATGTATTTGTCCCGCCTATTTCAAAGCCCCTTTATTTAAAATTGTTATACATATTACGTTTAAAAAAATATCATTCTGTATTTTTTTTTCATGTAATAAATAAATTAATAAAATTCTTTAGTATTTACTTCTACGTTTAAGTTAATTTTCATTATCAGATATTAGTAAGCTAGAAGAAAAAGGCATATTACACATAATCAAAAAATTGTTCGACTGATCAGCATTTGTAATATAGGTCAAAAAATAAACGTGACGCCGAAAAAATTAAAAATTGTCCCACTGACCAAGTTCCACAAACGAAAATAAATATCTGTACCCTAACAAGCCATGAAGGGTCAGGGGCTGAGTACTTTGTAAGGAAGTATTGTTTCTTGAACAACGGTTTGACAAAAAGGTACTTTGTTCTAGATCACGCTCAAACACCCGATTTTTGCCCATTTGGTACTCACTTTATAAAGGCTGGGTGTGCCCTAAAAATTCTCACGAACCCGAACTATTGTCTCATAGCTACACTATTGAAATAAATAATTATCTGCCACGGCCGGATTCGAGCCTGGGTTCTGGGAACTATAGCACACCACTTAGCTAAGTTTCTCAAATACTGTATAAAATGACTTTAAACAACAATTTAGATAAATAAAAAAAATAACGAATACACATTTTTTAAAAATTAAATTTGAATTTGTCTAACATTTGTGGTTATTCAGCATAAATAATATAATAGTATAATATAATTCATGATCTTTGGTTTAACATGTTAAAGCGTGTTAAATGGAAAAACTCATGTTAAATCGAAAAAAAATGCCTTCTTTTACCGTGGTAAAACGAATTAACATTTAACATGGCTGAGAGTCTGTTACTTGGTCTGTTAAATGGAGAATGACGTCACACAATAGACCAGTTGAGATCGCCGCCATTTTTGTTGTTGTGACAGCTCAGTTCTTTCGTGTGTTTGTGGTATTCATATCCCTGTTATTAAACTAGAATGGATAATTTTAATGATACATTTGAGAAAAAAAAACAGTAAAAAATACAATGTAATTTCATTCCACTATCTGAAAATTTGTAAACGCTCGCCAGATAAAAATCTCACTATATGAACCATGTAATTATTCTTAGGGGACATATCTAACTTATGTTATATACTTATTTATAACAGAAGTTATTTTTTCATTTCATTTCATAAGCTAAACTTTCACACAAATTCCACTTTTCACTCACTCTAGGCATGTTGTAATTAATTGCTTAAATCAAAACTGAAGTAAACACTAACATGAGGGTCTGGAAGAAAGGTTATAAACATAAAGGCTTATACAACAAGTTGCTGAGAAAATCCGCTAGGGGCTCTTATGCATTTAACGTTTAACATGACTTCAAATAGGGCTGCTCACAATCTTATAGTTATAACATTTAACATGGTAAAACATTTAACATTTAACACAACATCATGAATTCCCCTAATACGTTTTAATGGTTTTTCATTAAAATTTAACTGTTTCATTATTGAGTTTTATCTTTCTTTTAAATAAATGGATTTGCACCACGTTTATGAATTCTGATTGACGGAATATAATCCGGCCCGGAGGATCAAAGTGAAGAGGCGAAGGGAGTATAAGAATTATATATATAACAGTAGTTAAGGTTATTTTATAATTAATTATCTAGGTCATATTGTATATTTAATTGTGGTAGAAGTTTTAAGGTTTAAAATGTAATTTAAAAAAATATATATATAAAAATAATGTGTTCTAAAAATCAAAGCTTTGACAATTTTTTATGATTGACAAATATATCTATCTTCGTAACGAAATAATTAAAAACAGCAAGTCCTGTACTTACATGTTTAGCTACGTCCTATTTTCCATTTCGCAATTTTTTTCGTCAGCGCCAGATGAAAATGATATGACGAAAAAAACAAAGTCATATAATATAAAGTAGTTTCATAATTAAGAGCAATAAGAAAAATAATTAAACTGAGTAATATAAGTTATACGCAGTAATAAAATGGAATAAAAGCCTTAGGATTGTAACGATAAACACATCTGAAATTGACTAACGCCCACTCTGGATGGAAAGACATTTAATTTATTTTAGTGGCAAAAGCTCTATTTCACAATTAACGGCTCCCGGGCCGTCGCTTTATTATAACTTATAGCCTCATATTCCACTTTATATATTTCGATTAACGGATTTACCGGAAATATATCACAAATGATGTATTTATTGAACCGATATATTTCAGATTGGTAGCATTGAACCGAAGTTTGACCTAAAACTGCCACGGAGAGAATTCATGGACGACGAAGCACTGAACAATTAAAAAAAAAAAAATCACAGCATTAATTTTCACTTAAATTTACTTGCGAGAAAGATAACAATTTTACAATTACATTGAAAATAGATATCATAAAATTTAAACAAAATATAGGTTCTATGATTATCAAAGAAAAATTCAAAATAATGTCATAAGTGGTTGAACTTATAACATAATGAGTAATTCCAAGAATTCCAGGCAATTCAAATGTACTACATTTTAAGAAATCTGGTCTAACAACATTAAACACACAGGACTTTGGACAGAAATGTAAATTATGCTACAGTGGTAAATGAACATGCAGACAACCTGATTTCTAAACTTACACTACATAAACACAAATCTCGCCAAATATAAAATAGGATGGCAGCATGACTTTCTGGGATAAAAACCGAGCTGCTTCAAGCAAAGCACCTTAGAAGTATATTTTAAGTAATATATATTTTCTTTAAGTTTAAAATGATTTATAGAATTATTTTTATTTTATTTTCTCAAATAATAAATTAATTTTATCGAACTAACAGTGAAGACTCTACGATCAACACCTATACCAAAGAATTCAGCTGTTAAATCCAGATACTACAATATTACAAATGACATAAAAACCATAATAATACTCAACTTAGTGAATCACCAAACAGATTTCAAATAAGAAAAAAATAGTGATATAAAATATTTTTCCACATGTGTGTGTGTGTGTGTCGATGTCTAGACAAGCAAAAAATAAACCATGCCTTAACTTTAACATAAATTTTAAAGTTTGAACCATAAAAGATGATTTTTCAGTGATAGTTTTTGATTAATTTTTTCCAAAGGTGATAGGTTTAGAAGGACTCAGGTCACAGATTTTATGAACGAATATAGATTCTTTATACCACACTCCTTTAATTATTATTATTATTATTATTAAAAAAGGAATTAATATTGAAAAAAAAATTCAAGTCTTTTAGGCAATAGCAGAAAAAAAAAAAAAAACCTGTTACATTTAGCAATTATAAGAAATGAATTGTTTAATACTTTAAAATATAAAAATAAAATATAGCAGGTATTGGTCAACAGATTTCAATCAATATAAAGGTTTTTAGTCCATTAAAAAATTAAAATAAAAACTCTAAATATTTTTCATTAACATTCATATTCGAAGATATATATAGAAATCATCTTTTCTTGGTAATGCGCTGATCTGGTTGTCCGACCATTATGCTATAATAAATAAATTAAACAAAATATTATTAATTTATTAATATATATTTCCTGAAAACAAAATATCTCTTACAACCATTTTATTGACTCTCCTGAAAAGAGAATCGACCGACTTCAAGTGACTCTTTTGAGAGCACGAGATTCGACTCTTTGATTCGACTCCAGATTCACCCTCCATCCTACCATCATCTCTAATCTGATCCATAGAAAACCAAATGATTTTCTCGTAATGGCCTGTTACAATTTGAATTTAAGGTAGTTGATTTAAAAAAAAAAAAAAAAATCAAATTCATACAGCTTGAATCGGAAACATATTGTGCAGTTTTTATTTTTAATAGGCAATCTATTATTTTTTATAAAGCATTTGTTAACGAAGACAAAATAAAAAAAAATTCAATCTTGAAAAAATTGAATTGAATAGTTTAAATTGTTTTTTGCTTCTGTTTTAATTGCTAGTTTCTTAATTCACGTAATGTCTAATCAATTTTACCGACTATTTTTTTTTTTTTTAAATTGTACCTAAGGCAGGTAAGATTTTACAACATAAAATACAATCTGTTTATTTCATCAGTGAAGTTAAGTGATTTAAGGATGAACCTTCGTCTTCGCAAAATTGCTAAAGAGATGCTAAGCAGAAAGGAAGGTAATAAACTGTCTGACAGGGATCTTGGATGCTGCTCATCCCTAGACAGCTCAGTTATATTCTGCCAGTCTAATGCCTGGCTACTAGATTCTCAAACGGAATTATTAAATATTTATCATTTATTTTCCATAACGAGGGAAAAATCTAAAGATAATTTGATCTGAGTTTTGATTTTAAAATGACGATGAGTAATTTATTCAAAATAAAACATGTAAAAAAAAAATTGTATTTAATCAGAAATGACGAAGTGGCACGAATTACAGGACACGAAATTACTAGCTAGTTACAAGAATGTAAGTCTAACAGGAGAAACAGTGGGGGCCTCAATGATTTTTAAATAATTTTTTCAAAAAAATTTCTGACCAGTCCCAAATCACGCTGAAAGTGTGGTTCTTATCAGTTCCCAGATGTCAATTTTTTTTTTTTAATAATTATATTTTTTCCCACGCAGAAACAATGACGATTGCTTTTGTATCAAGTACTCCAGACCTCTACATTTTGTAATGACGAATGATCGAATTTTATTAGAAAAGGTGGTATGTATTAATTTCTATGAGTAGGTAATAATTTCACATACATTACTTGGTAATATTTATTTACTCATTATTTTTTTTAGATCATAATTAGAGATGGTTAACACAGTTTCTTTTATTTATGCCAAGATGCGCGTGCATTAAACAATATTATGCTATACTATAAAGCTATGAAGATTGGTTTTGTTCAATGTGGTATTGTTGCTAACTTTGTACCCGTTATCATATTAGGAGAAATAAATCAAGTTTCCCTCTAAAAATAAAATTATAGTATTTTGTGCTTATTTATATGCATATGTATGAACGAATGACAGTCCATAAAACATAAAGAATTACCTAAGTGCGTAAAAATACCTTGCAATGTTTGTTCTATAAAAAGAAACATAAATAATTAATTGATTTAATCAATATTAAGTAAAATACATATGATATTATGTCTTATGTCACGATATTATGTCATATTATACATACGATATTATGTCTATTATATCTTATGTCACTACCAGTCGAAATTTTAGGACCATATATCTCCAATATAATCAACATTTTACATATATCATACAACAAGATATTAAAAATTTCATTAAATATAAAGTTTGTTAATTATTCGGATCAAATTATGAAATTGTTGAATGAAAAAGTGAATTTTTTCATCGATTTCAGTCATTAAAAAATATTTTCTATTTTATTCCAGAATAAATATTATTCATACCGCAGAATGCCAGAGGGAACAAAGAATTGTTAATTTAAGCCAGTGGGAATGCCATCTAGTCGGAAGAATGTCTGCCATACCAACATCTCATGAACACTAGCCGAAATTACACCATCACTTCCTGATGGCCAATGATTCTGCAAAACATTTCTCACTCTTTACAGACATTCTGGTATGATATGAGAGAATTCGTTGAACGAGCTGAATTCCGCACAATCTCTTCCGTACCTTCCTACAGCCTCGGCATTCCATCAGAACCAGCCTTAAAACTAAGTTAAGCGATCATTTATTTCTGTAGTGAAGTTCTAAAAATATTTCAGCTGTCTCCAGAAATAGGGAGGTCCTCAGGTAGAGGTTTTGAGGAGTAGGGAGATAAGGGCAGGTAGCTGGGAGAATGTCCATTGGAAATTTTCTAGGGGACAAGCCATTATCAGGGTTTTGTGGAAAGTGGCTCCTATCTCACCCTATAATTCCCCTGAAATAAATACATAAATTGTACTAACTACTACTTACCACTATCGGTAAATGGTGAATAATGTTTTGGGATAGTGGGGAATGGAATTTAAAAGTAGAATATTCTCAGGTCCATTTGTGCTAATATAAGGCAATTCTGATTTCGATCAGCCATTACTCCTAAAATTGGAATTTCTTCATCTGTGGAAAAACTTTATTTGAATAAAATGTTTATTATCCATAGAAACACAAAGTTCGAAAAACTATAATAATATTTTATATCATTAACTATCAATTAGAGTGTTCGAGGAAAAAACTCGTTAGGATCACATTAAACCAACTTTGTACAAAAATAAAATTATATACTAAATATAATTTTTTTTTCCACACACACAACAATGCGGCAACTTTTCGAACTTTAGAAACTTTTTTTTTTTCATGTACATCGAGGGCACTTAATTAAAATTATTGGAGAAGTTTGTCGTGGGGTGCGGTCAGCAAAGAACAACATAAATAAACAAAACCATATTTATTTATTTTATACCGACGTTTCGAAAAGTATGTTTCAATTGTATGTTTCTCTAAATGTTGTTATCTCTTTTGTTTTATAGCCCTGATGAAGACCTGAAATTCAGGTCGAAACGTCGGCATAAAATAAATAAATATGGTTTTGTTTATTTATGTTGTTCTTTGCTGACCGCACTCCCCGACAAACTTCTCCAATCATTAATCTACGGTCAACTATCTACACCTCATTATTAATTAAAATTATTTTGTTTCATTAAACACTACTCTATTGAAGTATTAGTCGATAATTGTAGGTCATATCGTCTGCAGTATATTAATAAATAATTCAAATAAAACTCACTTTATTAAAAATAATCTATACTGTTGAAAACTATATAAACAAATACGCTGTGTTATCCTAATTTTGTGCAACACCAAATTTAATACAATTAAAATATTTTATTTTTGTACAAAGTGGGTTAATATTGTCTTATGACTATTTTTTCCTATAGCAATCTGATTGATAGCTAATAATTTAAAAAGGAATCGTACTAAAAAAATAAACAATATAATTGTTGATAGTAATATTTTAAACCAAAATAAAACACATGTTCACTTGTATGAAACTCATCCATCGCCAAGTTAACTTATGTATTTAGACTCGACTTTACCATCTAGAGATAGTATGTTTATTTTTTTGAACTGAACTGTTCTTTACGTGGTGAATTGTTCTTCAATAAATTGTTTATACCTTTTTCTTTTATTATATATATATA